>NC_081189.1:87125556-87245556 GCF_902713425.1 Acipenser ruthenus
AGCAGCACATTGAAGCGCTTGAAAACACAGCACAACATTCCCTAATAACACTTGCAATGCATTATGACTTCAAAGGTATGACTTTAAGTCTATGACATTATTATTTATTGATTTTATTTTGTTTTATTTCTTTGATCACCAACTGCCACGACAACACACTCGTTTTTTTATGCAGTACTCCTGACGAACTTCACCCATTGCCCGCATCGTACCGGCTCTTAAGGTAGCTTGTGTTGGAGCAGCAGGACAAGCTCGCCATCCCGCCCGCTGCTTTCCTGCATTATTGCTCACGAAAACACAACGCACACAGGGGAGAGATACCATGGTAAATAGGTAACCTATTAGGTAATCTGCGTTCACGGAGATAGGTAACCTATTTACCATGGTATCCCTCCCCTGCGGCGGCTGCTCTTGATCTCCGGCTGCTCATGATCTCCGTGAACGCACCCGCTGTCTCCAAACCTTGCAGAGCAGCACATTGAAGCACTTGAAAACACAGCACAACATTCCCTAATAACACTTGCAATGCATTATGACTTCAAAGGTATGACTTTAAGTCTATGACATTATTATTTATTAATTTTATTTTGTTTTATTTCTTTGATCACCAACTGCCACGACAACACACTCGTTTTTTTTTATGCAGTACTCCTGACGAACTTCACCCATTGCCCGCATCGTACCGGCTCTTAAGGTAGCTTGTGTTGGAGCAGCAGGACAAGCTCGCCATCCCGCCCGCTGCTTTCCTGCATTATTGCTCACGAAAACACAACGCACCCAGGGGAGAGATACCATGGTAAATAGGTAACCTATTTACCATGGTATCCCTCCCCTGCGGCGGCTGCTCTTGATCTCCGGCTGATCTTGATCTCCGTGATCGCACCCACTGTCTCCAAACCTTGCAGAGCAGCACATTGAAGCGCTTGAAAACACAGCACAGCATTCCCTAATAACACTTGCAATGCATTATGACTTCAAAGGTATGACTTTAAGTCTATGACATTATTATTTATTGATTTTATTTTGTTTTATTTCTTTGATCACCAACTGCCACGACAACACACTCGTTTTTTTATGCAGTACTCCTGACGAACTTCACCCATTGCCCGCATCGTACCGGCTCTAAGGTAGCTTGTGTTGGAGCAGCAGGACAAGCTCGCCATCCCGCCCGCTGCTTTCCTGCATTATTGCTCACGAAAACACAACGCACCCAGGGGAGAGATACCATGGTAAATAGGTAACCTATTTACCATGGTATCCCTCCCCTGCGGCGGCTGCTCTTGATCTCCGGCTGCTCATGATCTCCGTGAACGCACCCGCTGTCTCCAAACCTTGCAGAGCAGCACATTGAAGCGCTTGAAAACACAGCACAACATTCCCTAATAACACTTGCAATGCATTATGACTTTAAAGGTATGACTTTAAGTCTATGACATTATTATTTATTGATTTTATTTTGTTTTATTTCTTTGATCACCAACTGCCACGACAACACACTCGTTTTTTTATGCAGTACTCCTGACGAACTTCACCCATTGCCCGCATCGTACCGGCTCTTAAGGTAGCTTGTGTTGGAGCAGCAGGACAAGCTCGCCATCCCGCCCGCTGCTTTCCTGCATTATTGCTCACGAAAACACAACGCACACAGGGGAGAGATACCATGGTAAATAGGTAACCTATTAGGTAATCTGCGTTCACGGAGATAGGTAACCTATTTACCATGGTATCCCTCCCCTGCGGCGGCTGCTCTTGATCTCCGGCTGCTCATGATCTCCGTGAACGCACCCGCTGTCTCCAAACCTTGCAGAGCAGCACATTGAAGCGCTTGAAAACACAGCACAACATTCCCTAATAACACTTGCAATGCATTATGACTTCAAAGGTATGACTTTAAGTCTATGACATTATTATTTATTGATTTTATTTTGTTTTATTTCTTTGATCACCAACTGCCACGACAACACACTCGTTTTTTTTTTTATGCAGTACTCCTGACGAACTTCACCCATTGCCCGCATCGTACCGGCTCTTAAGGTAGCTTGTGTTGGAGCAGCAGGACAAGCTCGCCATCCCGCCCGCTGCTTTCCTGCATTATTGCTCACGAAAACACAACGCACCCAGGGGAGAGATACCATGGTAAATAGGTAACCTATTTACCATGGTATCCCTCCCCTGCGGCGGCTGCTCTTGATCTCCGGCTGCTCATGATCTCCGTGAACGCACCCGCTGTCTCCAAACCTTGCAGAGCAGCACATTGAAGCGCTTGAAAACACAGCACAACATTCCCTAATAACACTTGCAATGCATTATGACTTCAAAGGTATGACTTTAAGTCTATGACATTATTATTTATTGATTTTATTTTGTTTTATTTCTTTGATCACCAACTGCCACGACAACACACTCGTTTTTTATGCAGTACTCCTGACGAACTTCACCCATTGCCCGCATCGTACCGGCTCTAAGGTAGCTTGTGTTGGAGCAGCAGGACAAGCTCGCCATCCCGCCCGCTGCTTTCCTGCATTATTGCTCACCAAAACACAACGCACCCAGGGGAGAGATACCATGGTAAATAGGTAACCTATTTACCATGGTATCCCTCCCCTGCGGCGGCTGCTCTTGATCTCCGGCTGCTCATGATCTCCGTGAACGCACCCGCTGTCTCCAAACCTTGCAGAGCAGCACATTGAAGCGCTTGAAAACACAGCACAACATTCCCTAATAACACTTGCAATGCATTATGACTTCAAAGGTATGACTTTAAGTCTATGACATTATTATTTATTGATTTTATTTTGTTTTATTTCTTTGATCACCAACTGCCACGACAACACACTCGTTTTTTTATGCAGTACTCCTGACGAACTTCACCCATTGCCCGCATCGTACCGGCTCTTAAGGTAGCTTGTGTTGGAGCAGCAGGACAAGCTCGCCATCCCGCCCGCTGCTTTCCTGCATTATTGCTCACGAAAACACAACGCACCCAGGGGAGAGATACCATGGTAAATAGGTAACCTATTTACCATGGTATCCCTCCCCTGCGGCGGCTGCTCTTGATCTCCGGCTGCTCATGATCTCCGTGAACGCACCCGCTGTCTCCAAACCTTGCAGAGCAGCACATTGAAGCGCTTGAAAACACAGCACAACATTCCCTAATAACACTTGCAATGCATTATGACTTCAAAGGTATGACTTTAAGTCTATGACATTATTATTTATTGATTTTATTTTGTTTTATTTCTTTGATCACCAACTGCCACGACAACACACTCGTTTTTTTATGCAGTACTCCTGACGAACTTCACCCATTGCCCGCATCGTACCGGCTCTTAAGGTAGCTTGTGTTGGAGCAGCAGGACAAGCTCGCCATCCCGCCCGCTGCTTTCCTGCATTATTGCTCACGAAAACACAACGCACCCAGGGGAGAGATACCATGGTAAATAGGTAACCTATTTACCATGGTATCCCTCCCCTGCGGCGGCTGCTCTTGATCTCCGGCTGCTCATGATCTCCGTGAACGCACCCGCTGTCTCCAAACCTTGCAGAGCAGCACATTGAAGCGCTTGAAAACACAGCACAACATTCCCTAATAACACTTGCAATGCATTATGACTTCAAAGGTATGACTTTAAGTCTATGACATTATTATTTATTGATTTTATTTTGTTTTATTTCTTTGATCACCAACTGCCACGACAACACACTCGTATTTTTTATGCAGTACTCCTGACGAACTTCACCCATTGCCCGCATCGTACCGGCTCTTAAGGTAGCTTGTGTTGGAGCAGCAGGACAAGCTCGCCATCCCGCCCGCTGCTTTCCTGCATTATTGCTCACCAAAACCGTTCGCCGAAACAAAAATAGGTAAATAGGTAACCTATTTACCATGGTATCTCTCCCCTGGGTGCCTTTTGTTTTGCGCCGGCTGCTCTTGATCTCCGTGAACGCACCCGCTGTCTCCAAACCTTGCAGAGCAGCACATTGAAGCGCTTGAAAACACAGCACAACATTCCCTAATAACACTTGCAATGCATTATGACTTCAAAGGTATGGCTTTAGGTCTATGACATTATTATTTATTGATTTTATTTTGTTTTATTTCTTTGATCACCAACTGCCACGACAACACACTCGTATTTTTTATGCAGTACTCCTGACGAACTTCACCCATTGCCCGCATCGTACCGGCTCTTAAGGTAGCTTGTGTTGGAGCAGCAGGACAAGCTCGCCATCCCGCCCGCTGCTTTCCTGCATTATTGCTCACCAAAACACAACGCACCCAGGGGAGAGATACCATGGTAAATAGGTAACCTATTTACCATGTTATCCCTCCCCTGCGGCGGCTGCTCTTGATCTCCGGTTGCTCTTGATCTCCGTGAACGCACGCGCTGTCTCCAAACCTTGCAGAGCAGCACATTGAAGCGCTTGAAAACACAGCACAACATTCCCTAATAACACTTGCAATGCATTATGACTTCAAAGGTATGGCTTTAGGTCTATGACATTATTATTTATTGATTTTATTTTGTTTTATTTCTTTGATCACCAACTGCCACGACAACACACTCGTATTTTTTATGCAGTACTCCTGATGAACTTCACCCATTGCCCGCATCGTACCGGCTCTTAAGGTAGCTTGTGTTGGAGCAGCAGGACAAGCTCGCCATCCCGCCCGCTGCTTTCCTGCATTATTGCTCACCAAAACCGTTCGCCGAAACAAAAATAGGTAAATAGGTAACCTATTTACCATGGTATCCCTCCCCTGCTGCGGCTGCTCTTGATCTCCGGCTGCTCTTGATCTCCGTGAACGCACCCGCTGTCTCCAAACCTTGCAGAGCAGCACATTGAAGCGCTTGAAAACACAGCACAACATTCCCTAATAACACTTGCAATGCATTATGACTTCAAAGGTATGGCTTTAGGTCTATGACATTATTATTTATTGATTTTATTTTGTTTTATTTCTTTGATCACCAACTGCCACGACAACACACTCGTTTTTTTATGCAGTACTCCTGACGAACTTCACCCATTGCCCGCATCGTACCGGCTCTTAAGGTAGCTTGTGTTGGAGCAGCAGGACAAGCTCGCCATCCCGCCCGCTGCTTTCCTGCATTATTGCTCACCAAAACACAACGCACCCAGGGGAGAGATACCATGGTAAATAGGTAACCTATTTACCATGGTATCCCTCCCTGCGGCGGCTGCTCTTGATCTCCGGCTGCTCTTGATCTCCGTGAACGCACCCGCTGTCTCCAAACCTTGCAGAGCAGCACATTGAAGCGCTTGAAAACACAGCACAACATTCCCTAATAACACTTGCAATGCATTATGACTTCAAAGGTATGACTTTAAGTCTATGACATTATTATTTATTGATTTTATTTTGTTTTTTTTTCTTTGATCACCAACTGCCACGACAAAACACTCGTATTTTTTATGCAGTACTCCTGACGAACTTCACCCATTGCCCGCATGGTACCGGCTCTTAAGGTAGCTTGTGTTGGAGCAGCAGGACAAGCTCGCCATCCCGCCCGCTGCTTTCCTGCATTATTGCTCACCAAAACACAACGCATCTCCCCTGGGTGCCTTTTGTTTTGCACCGGCTGCTCTTGATCTCCGTGAACGCACCCGCTGTCTCCAAACCTTGCAGAGCAGCACATTGAAGCGCTTGAAAACACAGCACAACATTCCCTAATAACACTTGCAATGCATTATGACTTCAAAGGTATGGCTTTAGGTCTATGACATTATTATTTATTGATTTTATTTTGTTTTTTTTTCTTTGATCACCAACTGCCACGACAACACACTCGTGTTTTTTTATGCAGTACTCCTGACGAACTTCACCCATTGCCCGCATCGTACCGGCTCTTAAGGTAGCTTGTGTTGGAGCAGCAGGACAAGCTCGCCATCCCGCCCGCTGCTTTCCTGCATTATTGCTCACCAAAACACAACGCACCCAGGGGAGAGATACCATGGTAAATAGGTAACCTATTTACCATGGTATCCCTCCCCTGCGGCGGCTGCTCTTGATCTCCGGCTGCTCATGATCTCCGTGAACGCACCCGCTGTCTCCAAACCTTGCAGAGCAGCACATTGAAGCGCTTGAAAACACAGCACAACATTCCCTAATAACACTTGCAATGCATTATGACTTCAAAGGTATGACTTTAAGTCTATGACATTATTATTTATTGATTTTATTTTGTTTTATTTCTTTGATCACCAACTGCCACGACAACACACTCGTTTTTTATGCAGTACTCCTGACGAACTTCACCCATTGCCCGCATCGTACCGGCTCTAAGGTAGCTTGTGTTGGAGCAGCAGGACAAGCTCGCCATCCCGCCCGCTGCTTTCCTGCATTATTGCTCACCAAAACACAACGCACCCAGGGGAGAGATACCATGGTAAATAGGTAACCTATTTACCATGGTATCCCTCCCCTGCGGCGGCTGCTCTTGATCTCCGGCTGCTCATGATCTCCGTGAACGCACCCGCTGTCTCCAAACCTTGCAGAGCAGCACATTGAAGCGCTTGAAAACACAGCACAACATTCCCTAATAACACTTGCAATGCATTATGACTTCAAAGGTATGACTTTAAGTCTATGACATTATTATTTATTGATTTTATTTTGTTTTATTTCTTTGATCACCAACTGCCACGACAACACACTCGTTTTTTTATGCAGTACTCCTGACGAACTTCACCCATTGCCCGCATCGTACCGGCTCTTAAGGTAGCTTGTGTTGGAGCAGCAGGACAAGCTCGCCATCCCGCCCGCTGCTTTCCTGCATTATTGCTCACGAAAACACAACGCACCCAGGGGAGAGATACCATGGTAAATAGGTAACCTATTTACCATGGTATCCCTCCCCTGCGGCGGCTGCTCTTGATCTCCGGCTGCTCATGATCTCCGTGAACGCACCCGCTGTCTCCAAACCTTGCAGAGCAGCACATTGAAGCGCTTGAAAACACAGCACAACATTCCCTAATAACACTTGCAATGCATTATGACTTCAAAGGTATGACTTTAAGTCTATGACATTATTATTTATTGATTTTATTTTGTTTTATTTCTTTGATCACCAACTGCCACGACAACACACTCGTATTTTTTATGCAGTACTCCTGACGAACTTCACCCATTGCCCGCATCGTACCGGCTCTTAAGGTAGCTTGTGTTGGAGCAGCAGGACAAGCTCGCCATCCCGCCCGCTGCTTTCCTGCATTATTGCTCACCAAAACCGTTCGCCGAAACAAAAATAGGTAAATAGGTAACCTATTTACCATGGTATCTCTCCCCTGGGTGCCTTTTGTTTTGCGCCGGCTGCTCTTGATCTCCGTGAACGCACCCGCTGTCTCCAAACCTTGCAGAGCAGCACATTGAAGCGCTTGAAAACACAGCACAACATTCCCTAATAACACTTGCAATGCATTATGACTTCAAAGGTATGGCTTTAGGTCTATGACATTATTATTTATTGATTTTATTTTGTTTTATTTCTTTGATCACCAACTGCCACGACAACACACTCGTATTTTTTATGCAGTACTCCTGACGAACTTCACCCATTGCCCGCATCGTACCGGCTCTTAAGGTAGCTTGTGTTGGAGCAGCAGGACAAGCTCGCCATCCCGCCCGCTGCTTTCCTGCATTATTGCTCACCAAAACACAACGCACCCAGGGGAGAGATACCATGGTAAATAGGTAACCTATTTACCATGTTATCCCTCCCCTGCGGCGGCTGCTCTTGATCTCCGGTTGCTCTTGATCTCCGTGAACGCACGCGCTGTCTCCAAACCTTGCAGAGCAGCACATTGAAGCGCTTGAAAACACAGCACAACATTCCCTAATAACACTTGCAATGCATTATGACTTCAAAGGTATGGCTTTAGGTCTATGACATTATTATTTATTGATTTTATTTTGTTTTATTTCTTTGATCACCAACTGCCACGACAACACACTCGTATTTTTTATGCAGTACTCCTGATGAACTTCACCCATTGCCCGCATCGTACCGGCTCTTAAGGTAGCTTGTGTTGGAGCAGCAGGACAAGCTCGCCATCCCGCCCGCTGCTTTCCTGCATTATTGCTCACCAAAACCGTTCGCCGAAACAAAAATAGGTAAATAGGTAACCTATTTACCATGGTATCCCTCCCCTGCTGCGGCTGCTCTTGATCTCCGGCTGCTCTTGATCTCCGTGAACGCACCCGCTGTCTCCAAACCTTGCAGAGCAGCACATTGAAGCGCTTGAAAACACAGCACAACATTCCCTAATAACACTTGCAATGCATTATGACTTCAAAGGTATGGCTTTAGGTCTATGACATTATTATTTATTGATTTTATTTTGTTTTATTTCTTTGATCACCAACTGCCACGACAACACACTCGTTTTTTTATGCAGTACTCCTGACGAACTTCACCCATTGCCCGCATCGTACCGGCTCTTAAGGTAGCTTGTGTTGGAGCAGCAGGACAAGCTCGCCATCCCGCCCGCTGCTTTCCTGCATTATTGCTCACCAAAACACAACGCACCCAGGGGAGAGATACCATGGTAAATAGGTAACCTATTTACCATGGTATCCCTCCCTGCGGCGGCTGCTCTTGATCTCCGGCTGCTCTTGATCTCCGTGAACGCACCCGCTGTCTCCAAACCTTGCAGAGCAGCACATTGAAGCGCTTGAAAACACAGCACAACATTCCCTAATAACACTTGCAATGCATTATGACTTCAAAGGTATGACTTTAAGTCTATGACATTATTATTTATTGATTTTATTTTGTTTTTTTTTCTTTGATCACCAACTGCCACGACAAAACACTCGTATTTTTTATGCAGTACTCCTGACGAACTTCACCCATTGCCCGCATGGTACCGGCTCTTAAGGTAGCTTGTGTTGGAGCAGCAGGACAAGCTCGCCATCCCGCCCGCTGCTTTCCTGCATTATTGCTCACCAAAACACAACGCATCTCCCCTGGGTGCCTTTTGTTTTGCACCGGCTGCTCTTGATCTCCGTGAACGCACCCGCTGTCTCCAAACCTTGCAGAGCAGCACATTGAAGCGCTTGAAAACACAGCACAACATTCCCTAATAACACTTGCAATGCATTATGACTTCAAAGGTATGGCTTTAGGTCTATGACATTATTATTTATTGATTTTATTTTGTTTTTTTTTCTTTGATCACCAACTGCCACGACAACACACTCGTGTTTTTTTATGCAGTACTCCTGACGAACTTCACCCATTGCCCGCATCGTACCAGCTCTTAAGGTAGCTTGTGTTGGAGCAGCAGGACAAGCTCGCCATCCCGCCCGCTGCTTTCCTGCATTATTGCTCACCAAAACACAACGCACCCAGGGGAGAGATACCATGGTAAATAGGTAACCTATTTACCATGGTATCCCTCCCCTGCGGCGGCTGCTCTTGATCTCCGGCTGCTCTTGATCTCCGTGAACGCACCCGCTGTCTCCAAACCTTGCAGAGCAGCACATTGTAGCGCTTGAAAACACAGCACAACATTCCCTAATAACACTTGCAATGCATTATGACTTCAAAGGTATGACTTTAAGTCTATGACATTATTATTTATTGATTTTATTTTGTTTTATTTCTTTGATCACCAACTGCCACGACAACACACTCGTTTTTTTTATGCAGTACTCCTGACGAACTTCACCCATTGCCCGCATCGTACCGGCTCTTAAGGTAGCTTGTGATGGAGCAGCAGGACAAGCTCGCCATCCCGCCCGCTGCTTTCCTGCATTATTGCTCACCAAAACACAACGCACCCAGGGGAGAGATACCATGGTAAATAGGTAACCTATTTACCATGGTATCCCTCCCCTGCGGCGGCTGCTCTTGATCTCTGGCTGCTCTTGATCTCCGTGAACGCACCCGCTGTCTCCAAACCTTGCAGAGCAGCACATTGAAGCGCTTGAAAACACAGCACAACATTCCCTAATAACACTTGCAATGCATTATGACTTCAAAGGTATGGCTTTAGGTCTATGACATTATTATTTATTGATTTTATTTTGTTTTATTTCTTTGATCACCAACTGCCACGACAACACACTCGTATTTTTTATGCAGTACTCCTGACGAACTTCACCCATTGCATGAATCGTACCGGCTCTTAAGGTAGCTTGTGTTGGAGCAGCAGGACAAGCTCGCCATCCCGCCCGCTGCTTTCCTGCATTATTGCTCACCAAAACCGTTCGCCGAAACAAAAATAGGTAAATAGGTAACCTATTTACCATGGTATCTCTCCCCTGGGTGCCTTTTGTTTCGCGCCGGCTGCTCTTGATCTCCGTGAACGCACCCGCTGTCTCCAAACCTTGCAGAGCAGCACATTGAAGCGCTTGAAAACACAGCACAACATTCCCTAATAACACTTGCAATGCATTATGACTTCTAAGGTATGGCTTTAGGTCTATGACATTATTATTTATTGATTTTATTTTGTTTTATTTCTTTGATCACCAACTGCCACGACAACACACTCGTTTTTTTATGCAGTACTCCTGACGAACTTCACCCATTGCCCGCATCGTACCGGCTCTTAAGGTAGCTTGTGTTGGAGCAGCAGGACAAGCTCGCCATCCCGCCCGCTGCTTTCCTGCATTATTGCTCAACAAAACACAACGCACCCAGGGGAGAGATACCATGGTAAATAGGTAACCTATTTACCATGGTATCCCTCCCCTGCGGCGGCTGCTCTTGATCTCCGGCTGCTCTTGATCTCCGTGAACGCACCGCTGTCTCCAAACCTTGCAGAGCAGCACATTGAAGCGCTTGAAAACACAGCACAACATTCCCTAATAACACTTGCAATGCATTATGACTTCAAAGGTATGACTTTAAGTCTATGACATTATTATTTATTGATTTTATTTAGTTTTTTTTTCTTTGATCACCAACTGCCACGACAACACACTCGTATTTTTTATGCAGTACTCCTGATGAACTTCACCCATTGCCCGCATCGTACCGGCTCTTAAGGTAGCTTGTGTTGGAGCAGCAGGACAAGCTCGCCATCCCGCCCGCTGCTTTCCTGCATTATTGCTCACCAAAACACAACGCACCCAGGGGAGAGATACCATGGTAAATAGGTAACCTATTTACCATGGTATCCCTCCCCTGCGGCGGCTGCTCTTGATCTCCGGCTGCTCTTGATCTCCGTGAACGCACGCGCTGTCTCCAAGCCTTGCAGAGCAGCACATTGAAGCGCTTGAAAACACAGCACAACAATCCCTAATAACACTTGCAATGCATTATGACTTCAAAGGTATGACTTTAAGTCTATGACATTATTATTTATTGATTTTATTGTGTTTTATTTCTTTGATCACCAACTGCCACGACAACACACTCGTTTTTTTATGCAGTACTCGTGACGAACTTCACCCATTGCCCGCATCGTACCGGCTCTTAAGGTAGCTTGTGTTGGAGCAGCAGGACAAGCTCGCCATCCCGCCCGCTGCTTTCCTGCATTATTGCTCACCAAAACCGTTCGCCGAAACAAAAATAGGTAAATAGGTAACCTATTTACCATGGTATCTCTCCCCTGGGTGACTTTTGTTTTGCGCCGGCTGCTCTTGATCTCCGTGAACGCACCCGCTGTCTCCAAACCTTGCAGAGCAGCACATTGAAGCGCTTGAAAACACAGCACAACATTCCCTAATAACACTTGCAATGCATTATGACTTCAAAGGTATGGCTTTAGGTCTATGACATTATTATTTATTGATTTTATTTTGTTTTATTTCTTTGATCACCAACTGCCACGACAACACACTCGTATTTTTTATGCAGTACTCCTGACGAACTTCACCCATTGCCCGCATTGTACCGGCTCTTAAGGTAGCTTGTGTTGGAGCAGCAGGACAAGCTCGCCATCCCGCCCGCTGCTTTCCTGCATTATTGCTCACCAAAACCGTTCGCCGAAACAAAAATAGGTAAATAGGTAACTGTGACGGGGCACTGCCCGTCTTTATGATAAATGTTGGGACTGGCAGGGAGGGGGTTAAAATTCCTCCCTGCCAGAAAAACATGTGAGAATGTGGCTGGAGCCCTAATTGACTAATCAGTAATTATTGAATAATTGGGCTCCAGCCACAGGGGATAAAAGCCAGGGGAGAGGCCCTGGCTAAGAGAGAGTTGGAGAGAGAATTGTTGAAGGAGTGTTTTGTTTGTGCTGTGTTTTCTGTTCCAGTGAAGGCAACGCCCAGCCTGGAAACCTTTATTTTTGTAAGTTTTGCTTTTTTACTTTGTGTTTATTTTATGTTTAAACCTTTTTGTTTGGCCCTTGTGCCTATTTATTTTGTATTTTTGTTTATTAAAAACTTTATTTTTGAACTTTATACTGTCTATGAGTCTCAAACCTCGGTCCATCCTGTCACAGTAACCTATTTACCATGGTATCTCTCCCCTGGGTGCCTTTTGTTTTGCGCCGGCTGCTCTTGATCTCCGTGAACGCACCCGCTGTCTCCAAACCTTGCAGAGCAGCACATTGAAGCGCTTGAAAACACAGCACAACATTCCCTAATAACACTTGCAATGCATTATGACTTCAAAGGTATGGCTTTAGGTCTATGACATTATTATTTATTGATTTTATTTTGTTTTATTTCTTTGATCACCAACTGCCACGACAACACACTCGTATTTTTTATGCAGTACTCCTGACGAACTTCACCCATTGCCCGCATCGTACCGGCTCTTAAGGTAGCTTGTGTTGGAGCAGCAGGACAAGCTCGCCATCCTGCCCGCTGCTTTCCTGCATTATTGCTCACGAAAACACAACGCACACAGGGGAGAGATACCATGGTAAATAGGTAACCTATTAGGTAATCTGCGTTCACGGAGATAGGTAACCTATTTACCATGGTATCCCTCCCCTGCGGCGGCTGCTCTTGATCTCCGGCTGCTCATGATCTCCTAGAACGCACCCGCTGTCTCCAAACCTTGCAGAGCAGCACATTGAAGCGCTTGAAAACACAGCACAACATTCCCTAATAACACTTGCAATGCATTATGACTTCAAAGGTATGACTTTAAGTCTATGACATTATTATTTATTAAGTTTATTTTGTTTTATTTCTTTGATCACCAACTGCCACGACAACACACTCGTTTTTTTTTATGCAGTACTCCTGACGAACTTCACCCATTGCCCGCATCGTACCGGCTCTTAAGGTAGCTTGTGTTGGAGCAGCAGGACAAGCTCGCCATCCCGCCCGCTGCTTTCCTGCATTATTGCTCACGAAAACACAACGCACCCAGGGGAGAGATACCATGGTAAATAGGTAACCTATTTACCATGGTATCCCTCCCCTGCGGCGGCTGCTCTTGATCTCCGGCTGCTCATGATCTCCGTGAACGCACCCGCTGTCTCCAAACCTTGCAGAGCAGCACATTGAAGCGCTTGAAAACACAGCACAACATTCCCTAATAACACTTGCAATGCATTATGACTTCAAAGGTATGACTTTAAGTCTATGACATTATTATTTATTGATTTTATTTTGTTTTATTTCTTTGATCACCAACTGCCATTTACCATGGTATCCCTCCCCTGCGGCGGCTGCTCTTGATCTCCGGCTGCTCTTGATCTCCGTGAACGCACCCGCTGTCTCCAAACCTTGCAGAGCAGCACATTGAAGCGCTTGAAAACACAGCACAACATTCCCTAATAACACTTGCAATGCATTATGACTTCAAAGGTATGACTTTAAGTCTATGACATTATTATTTATTGATTTTATTTTGTTTTATTTCTTTGATCACCAACTGCCACAACAACACACTCGTTTTTTTATGCAGTACTCCTGACGAACTTCACCCATTGCCCGCATCGTACCGGCTCTTAAGGTAGCTTGTGTTGGAGCAGCAGGACAAGCTCGCCATCCCGCCCGCTGCTTTCCTGCATTATTGCTCACGAAAACACAACGCACCCAGGGGAGAGATACCATGGTAAATAGGTAACCTATTTACCATGGTATCCCTCCCCTGCGGCGGCTGCTCTTGATCTCCGGCTGCTCATGATCTCCGTGAACGCACCCGCTGTCTCCAAACCTTGCAGAGCAGCACATTGAAGCGCTTGAAAACACAGCACAACATTCCCTAATAACACTTGCAATGCATTATGACTTCAAAGGTATGACTTTAAGTCTATGACATTATTATTTATTGATTTTATTTTGTTTTATTTCTTTGATCACCAACTGCCACGACAACACACTCGTTTTTTTATGCAGTACTCCTGACGAACTTCACCCATTGCCCGCATCGTACCGGCTCTTAAGGTAGCTTGTGTTGGAGCAGCAGGACAAGCTCGCCATCCCGCCCGCTGCTTTCCTGCATTATTGCTCACGAAAACACAACGCACCCAGGGGAGAGATACCATGGTAAATTATTATAAGGTAACCTATTTACCATGGTATCCCTCCCCTGCGGCGGCTGCTCTTGATCTCCGGCTGCTCTTGATCTCCGTGAACGCACCCGCTGTCTCCAAACCTTGCAGAGCAGCACATTGAAGCGCTTGAAAACACAGCACAACATTCCCTAATAACACTTGCAATGCATTATGACTTCAAAGGTATGGCTTTAGGTCTATGACATTATTATTTATTGATTTTATTTTGTTTTATTTCTTTGATCACCAACTGCCACGACAACACACTCGTATTTTTTATGCAGTACTCCTGACGAACTTCACCCATTGCCCGCATCGTAACGGCTCTTAAGGTAGCTTGTGTTGGAGCAGCAGGACAAGCTCGCCATCCCGCCCACTGCTTTCCTGCATTATTGCTCACCAAAACACAACGCACCCAGGGGAGAGATACCATGGTAAATAGGTAACCTATTTACCATGGTATCCCTCCCCTGCGGCGGCTGCTCTTGATCTCCGGCTGCTCTTGATCTCCGTGAACGCACACGCTGTCTCCAAACCTTGCAGAGCAGCACATTGAAGCGCTTGAAAACACAGCACAACATTCCCTAATAACACTTGCAATGCATTATGACTTCAAAGGTATGGCTTTAGGTCTATGACATTATTATTTATTGATTTTATTTTGTTTTATTTCTTTGATCACCAACTGCCACGACAACACACTCGTATTTTTTATGCAGTACTCCTGACGAACTTCACCCATTGCCCGCATCGTAACGGCTCTTAAGGTAGCTTGTGTTGGAGCAGCAGGACAAGCTCGCCATCCCGCCCACTGCTTTCCTGCATTATTGCTCACCAAAACACAACGCACCCAGGGGAGAGATACCATGGTAAATAGGTAACCTATTTACCATGGCATCCCTCCCCTGCGGCGGCTGCTCTTGATCTCCGGCTGCTCTTGATCTCCGTGAACGCACACGCTGTCTCCAAACCTTGCAGAGCAGCACATTGAAGCGCTTGAAAACAAACCACAACATTCCCTAATAACACTTGCAATGCATTATGACTTCAAAGGTATGGCTTTAGGTCTATGACATTATTATTTATTGATTTTATTTTGTTTTATTTCTTTGATCACCAACTGCCACGACAACACACTCGTATTTTTTATGCAGTACTCCTGACGAACTTCACCCATTGCCCGCATCGTACCGGCTCTTAAGGTAGCTTGTGTTGGAGCAGCAGGACAAGCTCGCCATCCCGCCCGCTGCTTTCCTGCATTATTGCTCACCAAAACCGTTCGCCGAAACAAAAATAGGTAAATAGGTAACCTATTTACCATGGTAACTCTCCCCTGGGTGCCTTTTGTTTTGCGCCGGCTGCTCTTGATCTCAGTGAACGCACCCGCTGTCTCCAAACCTTGCAGAGCAGCACATTGAAGCGCTTGAAAACACAGCACAACATTCCCTAATAACACTTGCAATGCATTATGACTTCAAAGGTATGGCTTTAGGTCTATGACATTATTATTTATTGATTTTATTTTGTTTTATTTCTTTGATCACCAACTGCCACGACAACACACTCGTATTTTTTATGCAGTACTCCTGACGAACTTCACCCATTGCCCGCATCGTAACGGCTCTTAAGGTAGCTTGTGTTGGAGCAGCAGGACAAGCTCGCCATCCCGCCCGCTGCTTTCCTGCATTATTGCTCACCAAAACACAACGCACCCAGGGGAGAGATACCATGGTAAATAGGTAACCTTGCAATGCATTATGACTTCAAAGGTATGACTTTAGGTCTATGACATTATTATTTATTGATTTTATTTTGTTTTATTTCTTTGTTCACCAACTGCCACGACAACACACTCGTTTTTTTTATGCAGTACTCCTGACGAACTTCACCCATTGCCCGCATCGTACCGGCTCTTAAGGTAGCTTGTGTTGGAGCAGCAGGACACGCTCACCATCCCACCCGCTGCTTTCCTGCATTATTGCTCACCAAAACACAATGCACCCAGGGGAGAGATACCATGGTAAATAGGTAACCTATTTACCATGGTATCCCTCCCCTGCGGCAGCTGCTCTTGATCTCCGGCTGCTCTTGATCTCCGTGAACGCGCCCGCTGTCTCCAAACCTTGCAGAGCAGCACATTGAAGCGCTTGAAAACACAGCACAACATTCCCTAATAACACTTGCAATGCATTATGACTTCAAAGGAATGACTTTAGGTCTATGACATTATTATTTATTGATTTTATTTTGTTTTATTTCTTTGATCACCAACTGCCACGACAACACACTCGTTTTTTTTTATGCAGTTCTCCTGACGAACTTCACCCATTGCCCGCATCGTGCCGGCTCTTAAGGTAGCTTGTGTTGGAGCAGCAGGACAAGCTCGCCATCCCGCCCGCTGCTTTCCTGCATTATTGCTCACCAAAACACAACGCACCCAGGGGAGAGATACCATGGTAAATAGGTAACCTATTTACCATGGTATCCCTCCCCTGCGGCGGCTGCTCTTGATCTCCGGCTGCTCTTGATCTCCGTGAACGCACCCGCTGTCTCCAAACCTTGCAGAGCAGCACATTGAAGCGATTGAAAACACAGCACAACATTCCCTAATAACACTTGTAATGCATTATGACTTCAAAGGTATGACTTTAGGTCTATGACATTATTATTTATTGATTTTATTTTGTTTTATTTCTTTGATCACCAACTGCCACGACAACACACTTGTATTTTTTATGCAGTACTCCTGACGAACTTCACCCATTGCCCGCATCGTACCGGCTCTTAAGGTAGCTTGTGTTGGAGCAGCAGGACAAGCTCGCCATCCCGCCCGCTGCTTTCCTGAATTATTGCTCACCAAAACACAACGCACCCAGGGGAGAGATACCATGGTAAATAGGTAACCTATGTACCATTGTATCCCTCCCCTGCGGCGGCTGCTCTTGATCTCCGGTTGCTCTTGATCTCCGTGAACGCACGCGCTGTCTCCAAGCCTTGCAGAGCAGCACATTGAAGCGATTGAAAACACAGCACAACATTCCCTAATAACACTTGTAATGCATTATGACTTCAAAGGTATGACTTTAGGTCTATGACATTATTATTTATTGATTTTATTTTGTTTTATTTCTTTGATCACCAACTGCCACGACAACACACTCGTATTTTTTATGCAGTACTCCTGACGAACTTCACCCATTGCCCGCATCGTACCGGCTCATAAGGTAGCTTGTGTTGGAGCAGCAGGACAAGCTCGCCATCCCGCCCGCTGCTTTCCTGCATTATTGCTCACCAAAACCGTTCGCCGAAACAAAAATAGGTAAATAGGTAACCTATTTACCATGGTATCCCTCCCCTGCGGCGGCTGCTCTTGATCTCCGGCTGCTCTTGATCTCCGTGAACGCACCCGCTGTCTCCAAACCTTGCAGAGCAGCACATTGAAGCGCTTGAAAACACAGCACAACATTCCCTAATAACACTTGCAATGCATTATGACTTCAAAGTTATGGCTTTAGGTCTATGACATTATTATTTATTGATTTTATTTTGTTTTATTTCTTTGATCACCAACTGCCACGACAACACACTCGTTTTTTTATGCAGTACTCCTGACGAACTTCACCCATTGCCCGCATCGTACCGGCTCTTAAGGTAGCTTGTGTTGGAGCAGCAGGACAAGCTCGCGATCCCGCCCGCTGCTTTCCTGCATTACTGCTCACCAAAACCGTTCGCCGAAACAGAAATAGGTAAATAGGTAACCTATTTACCATGGTATCCCTCCCCTGCGGCGGCTGCTCTTGATCTCCGGCTGCTCTTGATCTCCGTGAATGCACCCGCTGTCTCCAAACCTTGCAGAGCAGCACATTGAAGCGCTTGAAAACACAGCACAACATTCCCTAATAACACTTGCAATGCATTATGACTTCAAAGGTATGGCCTTAGGTCTATGACATTATTATTTATTGATTTTATTTTGTTTTATTTCTTTGATCACCAACTGCCACGACAACACACTCGTATTTTTTATGCAGTATTCCTGACGAACTTCACCCATTGCCCGCATCGTACCGGCTCTTAAGGTAGCTTGTGTTGGAGCAGCAGGACAAGCTCGCCATCCCGCCCGCTGCTTTCCTGCATTATTGCTCACCAAAACACAACGCACCCAGGGGAGAGATACCATGGTAAATAGGTAACCTATTTACCATGGTATCCCTCCCCTGCGGCGGCTGCTCTTGATCTCCGGTTGCTCTTGATCTCCGTGAACGCACGCGCTGCCTCCAAGCCTTGCAGAGCAGCACATTGAAGCGCATGAAAACACAGCACAACATTCCCTAATAACACTTGCAATGCATTATGACTTCAAAGGTATGACTTTAAGTCTATGACATTATTATTTATTGATTTTATTTTGTTTTTTTTTCTTTGATCACCAACTGCCACGACAACACACTCGTTTTTTTATGCAGTACTCCTGACGAACTTCACCCATTGCCCGCATCGTACCGGCTCTTAAGGTAGCTTGTGTTGGAGCAGCAGGACAAGCTCGCCATCCCGCCCGCTGCTTTCCTGCATTATTGCTCACCAAAACACAACGCACCCAGGGGAGAGATACCATGGTAAATAGGTAACCTATTTACCATGGTATCCCTCCCCTGCGGCGGCTGCTCTTGATCTCCGGCTGGTCTTGATCTCCGTGAATGCACGCGCTGTCTCCAAACCTTGCAGAGCAGCACATTGAAGCGCTTGAAAACACAGCACAACATTCCCTAATAACACTTGCAATGCATTATGACTTCAAAGGTATGGCTTCAGGTCTATGACATTATTATTTATTGATTTTATTTTGTTTTATTTCTTTGATCACCAACTGCCACGACAACACACTCGTATTTTTTATGCAGTACTCCTGATGAACTTCACCCATTGCCCGCATCGTACCGGCTCTTAAGGTAGCTTGTGTTGGAGCAGCAGGACAAGCTCGCCATCCCGCCCACTGCTTTCCTGCATTATTGCTCACCAAAACCGTTCGCCGAAACAAAAATAGGTAAATAGGTAACCTATTTACCATGGTATCCGTCCCCTGCGGCGGCTGCTCTTGATCTCCGGCTGCTCTTGATCTCCGTGAACGCTCCCTCTGTCTCCAAACCTTGCAGAGCAGCACACTGAAGCGCTTGAAAACACAGCACAACATTCCCTAATAACACTTGCAATGCATTATGACTTCAAAGGTATGGCTTTAGGTCTATGACATTATTATATATTGATTTTATTTTGTTTTATTTCTTTGATCACCAACTGCCACGACAACACACTCGTTTTTTTATGCAGTACTCCTGACGAACTTCACCCATTGCCCGCATCGTACCGGCTCTTAAGGTAGCTTGTGTTGGAGCAGCAGGACAAGCTCGCCATCCCGCCCGCTGCTTTCCTGCATTATTGCTCACCAAAACCGTTCGCCGAAACAAAAATAGGTAAATAGGTAACCTATTTACCATGGTATCCCTCCCCTGCGGCGGCTGCTCTTGATCTCCGGCTGCTCTTGATCTCCGTGAACGCACCCGCTGTCTCCAAACCTTGCAGAGCAGCACATTGAAGCGCTTGAAAACACAGCACAACATTCCCTAATAACACTTGCAATGCATTATGACTTCAAAGTTATGGCTTTAGGTCTATGACATTATTATTTATTGATTTTATTTTGTTTTATTTCTTTGATCACCAACTGCCACGACAACACACTCGTTTTTTTATGCAGTACTCCTGACGAACTTCACCCATTGCCCGCATCGTACCGGCTCTTAAGGTAGCTTGTGTTGGAGCAGCAGGACAAGCTCGCGATCCCGCCCGCTGCTTTCCTGCATTACTGCTCACCAAAATACAACGCACCCAGGGGAGAGTTACCATGGTAAATAGGTAACCTATTTACCATGGTATCCCTCCCCTGCGGCGGCTGCTCTTGATCTCCGGCTGCTCTTGATCTCCGTGAACGCACCCGCTGTCTCCAAACCTTGCAGAGCAGCACATTGAAGCGCTTGAAAACACAGCACAACATTCCCTAATAACACTTGCAATGCATTATGACTTCAAAGGTATGACTTTAAGTCTATGACATTATTATTTATTGATTTTATTTTGTTTTTTTTTCTTTGATCACCAACTGCCACGACAACACACTCGTATTTTTTATGCAGTACTCCTGACGAACTTCACCCATTGCCCGCATCGTACCGGCTCTTAAGGTAGCTTGTGTTGGAGCAGCAGGACAAGCTCGCCATCCCGCCCGCTGCTTTCCTGCATTATTGCTCACCAAAACACAACGCACCCAGGGGAGAGATACCATGGTAAATAGGTAACCTATTTACCATGGTATCCCTCCCCTGCGGCGGCTGCTCTTGATCTCCGGTTGCTCTTGATCTCCGTGAACGAACGCGCTGTTTCCAAGCCTTGCAGAGCAGCACATTGAAGCGCTTGAAAACACAGCACAACATTCCCTAATAACACTTGCAATGCATTATGACTTCAAAGGTATGACTTTAAGTCTATGACATTATTATTTATTGATTTTATTTTGTTTTTTTTTCTTTGATCACCAACTGCCACGACAACACACTCGTTTTTTTATGCAGTACTCCTGACGAACTTCACCCATTGCCCGCATCGTACCGGCTCTTAAGGTAGCTTGTGTTGGAGCAGCAGGACAAGCTCGCCATCATGCCCGCTGCTTTCCTGCATTATTGCTCACCAAAACACAACGCACCCAGGGGAGAGATACCATGGTAAATAGGTAACCTATTTACCATGGTATCCCTCCCCTGCGGCGGCTGCTCTTGATCTCCAGCTGCTCTTGATCTCCGTGAACGCACGCGCTGTCTCCAAACCTTGCAGAGCAGCACATTGAAGCGCTTGAAAACACAGCACAACCTTCCCTAATAACACTTGCAATGCATTATGACTTCAAAGGTATGGCTTTAGGTCTATGACATTATTATTTATTGATTTTATTTTGTTTTATTTCTTTGATCACCAACTGCCACGACAACACACTCGTTTTTTTATGCAGTACTCGTGACGAAGTTCACCCATTGCCCGCATCGTACCGGCTCTTAAGGTAGCTTGTGTTGGAGCAGCAGGACAAGCTCGCCATCCCGCCCGCTGCTTTCCTGCATTATTGCTCACCAAAACCGTTCGCCGAAACAAAAATAGGTCAATAGGTAACCTATTTACCATGGTATCTCTCCCCTGGGTGCCTTTTGTTTTGCGCCGGCTGCTCTTGATCTCCGTGAACGCACCCGCTGTCTCCAAACCTTGTAGAGCAGCACATTGAAGCGCTTGAAAACACAGCACAACATTCCCTAATAACACTTGCAATGCATTATGACTTCAAAGGTATGGCTTTAGGTCTATGACATTATTATTTATTGATTTTATTTTGTTTTATTTCTTTGATCACCAACTGCCACGACAACACACTCGTTTTTTTATGCAGTACTCCTGACGAACTTCACCCATTGCCCGCATCGTACCGGCTCTTAAGGTAGCTTGTGTTGGAGCAGCAGGACAAGCTCGCCATCCCGCCCGCTGCTTTCCTGCATTATTGCTCACCAAAACACAATGCACCCAGGGGAGAGATACCATGGTAAATAGGTAACCTATTTACCATGGTATCCCTCCCCTGCGGCGGCTGCTCTTGATCTCCGGCTGCTCTTGATCTCCGTGAACGCACCCGCTGTCTCCAAACCTTGAAGAGCAGCACATTGAAGCGCTTGAAAACACAGCACAACATTCCCTAATAACACTTGTAATGCATTATGACTTCAAAGGTATGAGTTTAAGTCTATGACATTATTATTTATTGATTTTATTTTGTTTTATTTCTTTGATCACCAACTGCCACGACAACACACTTGTTTTTTTATGCAGTACTCCTGACGAACTTCACCCATTGCCCGCATCGTACCGGCTCTTAAGGTAGCTTGTGTTGGAGCAGCAGGACAAGCTCGCCATCCCGCCCGCTGCTTTCCTGCATTATTGCTCACCAAAACACAACGCACCCAGGGGAGAGATCCCTCCCCTGCGGCGGCTGCTCTTGATCTCCGGCTGCTCTTGATCTCCGTGAACGCACCCGCTGTCTCCAAACCTTGCAGAGCAGCACATTGAAGCGCTTGAAAACACAGCACAACATTCCCTAATAACACTTGCAATGCATTATGACTTCAAAGGTATGACTTTAGGTCTTTGACATTATTATTTATTGATTTTATTTTGTTTTATTTCTTTGATCACCAACTGCCACGACAACACACTCGTTTTTTTATGCAGTACTCCTGACGAACTTCACCCATTGCCCGCATCGTACCGGCTCTTAAGGTAGCTTGTGTTGGAGCAGCAGGACAAGCTCGCCATCCCGCCCGCTGCTTTCCTGCATTATTGCTCACCAAAACACAACGCACCCAGGCGAGAGATACCATGGTAAATAGGTAACCTATTTACCATGGTATCCCTCCCCTGCGGCGGCTGCTCTTGATCTCTGGCTGCTCTTGATCTCCGTGAACGCACGCGCTGTCTCCAAACCTTGCAGAGCAGCACATTGAAGCGCTTGAAAACACAGCACAACATTCCCAATAACACTTGCAATGCATTATGACTTCAAAGGTATGACTTTAAGTCTATGACATTATTATTTATTGATTTTATTTTGTTTTATTTCTTTGATCACCAACTGCCACGACAACACACTCGTTTTTTTATGCAGTACTCTTGACGAACTTCACCCATTGCCCGCATCGTACCGACTCTTAAGGTAGCTTGTGTTGGAGCAGCAGGACAAGCTCGCCATCCCGCCCGCTGCTTTCCTGCATTATTGCTCACCAAAACACAACGCACCCAGGGGAGAGATCCCTCCCCTGCGGCTGCTGCTCTTGATCTCCGGCTGCTCTTGATCTCCGTGAACGCACGCGCTGTCTCCAAGCCTTGCAGAGCAGCACATTGAAGCGCTTGAAAACACAGCACAACATTCCCTAATAACACTTGCAATGCATTATGACTTCAAAGGTATGACTTTAAGTCTATGACATTATTATTTATTGATTTTATTTTGTTTTTTTTTCTTTGATCACCAACTGCCACGACAACACACTCGTTTTTTTATGCAGTACTCCTGACAAACTTCACCCATTGCCCGCATCGTACCGGCTCTTAAGGTAGCTTGTGTTGGAGCAGCAGGACAAGCTCGCCATCCTGCCCGCTGCTTTCCTGCATTACTGCTCACCAAAACCGTTCGCCGAAACAGAAATAGGTAAATAGGTAACCTATTTACCATGGTATCTCTCCCCTGGGTGCCTTGTGTTTTGCGCCGGCTGCTCTTGATCTCCGTGAACGCACCCGCTGTCTCCAAACCTTGCAGAGCAGCACATTGAAGCGCTTGAAAACACAGCACAACATTCCCTAATAACACTTGTAATGCATTATGACTTCAAAGGTATGACTTTAAGTCTATGACATTATTATTTATTGATTTTATTTTGTTTTATTTCTTTGATCACCAACTGCCACGACAACACACTCGTTTTTTTTATGCAGTACTACTGACGAACTTCACCCATTGTCCGCATCGTACCGGCTCTTAAGGTAGCTTGTGTTGGAGCAGCAGGACAAGGTCGCCATCCCGCCCGCTGCTTTCCTGCATTATTGCTCACCAAAACACAACGCACCCAGGGGAGAGATCCCTCCCCTGCGGCGGCTGCTCTTGATCTCCGGCTGCTCTTGATCTCCGTGAACGCACCCGCTGTCTCCAAACCTTGCAGAGCAGCACATTGAAGCGCTTGAAAACACAGCACAAAATTCCCTTTTAACACTTGCAATGCATTATGACTTCAAAGGTATGGCTTTAGGTCTATGACATTATTATTTATTGATTTTATTTTGTTTTATTTCTTTGATCACCAACTGCCACGACAACACTCTCGTTTTTTTATATGCAGTACTCCTGAAGAACTTTACCCAATGCCCGCATCGTACCGGCTCTTAAGGTAGCTTGTGTTGGAGCAGCAGGACAAGCTCGCCATCCCGCCCGCTGCTTTCCTGCATTATTGCTCACCAAAACACAACGCACCCAGGGGAGAGATACCATGGTAAATAGGTAACCTATTTACCATGGTATCCCTCCCCTGCGGCGGCTGCTCTTGATCTCCGTGAACGCACGCGCTGTCTCCAAGCCTTGCAGAGCAGCACATTGAAGCGCTTGAAAACACAGCACAACATTCCCTAATAACACTTGCAATGCATTATGACTTCAAAGGTATGACTTTAAGTCTAGACATTATTATTTATTGATTTTATTGTGTTTTATTTCTTTGATCACCAACTGCCACGACAACACACTCGTTTTTTTATGCAGTACTCGTGACGAACTTCACCCATTGCCCGCATAGTACCGGCTCTTAAGGTAGCTTGTGTTGGAGCAGCAGGACAAGCTCGCCATACCGCCCGCTGCTTTCCTGCATTATTGCTCACCAAAACCGTTCGCCGAAACAAAAATAGATAAATAGGTAACCTATTTACCATGGTATCTCTCCCCTGGGTGCCTTTTGTTTTGCGCAGGCTGCTCTTCATCTCCGTGAACGCACCCGCTGTCTCCAAACCTTGCAGAGCAGCACATTGAAGCGCTTGAAAACACAGCACAACATTCCCTAATAACACTTGCAATGCATTATGACTTCAAAGGTATGAATTTAGGTCTATAACATTATTATTTATTTATTTTATTTTGTTTTATTTCTTTGATCACCAACTGCCACGACAACACACTCGTTTTTTTATGCAGTACTCCTGACGAACTTCACCCATTGCCCGCATAGTACCGGCTCTTAAGGTAGCTTGTGTGGGAGCAGCAAGACAAGCTCGCCATCCCGCCCGCTGCTTTCCTGCATTATTGCTCACCAAAACCTTTCTCCGAAACAAAAATAGGTAAATAGGTAACCTATTTACCATGGTATCTCTCCCCTGGGTGCCTTTTGTTTTGCGCCGGCTGCTCTTGATCTCCGTGAACGCACCCGCTGTCTCCAAACCTTGCAGAGCAGCACATTGAAGCGCTTGAAAACACAGCACAACATTCCCGAATAACACTTGCAATGCATTATGACTTCAAAGGTATGGCTTTAGGTCTATGACATTATTATTTATTGATTTTATTTTGTTTTATTTCTTTGATCACCAACTGCCACGACGACACACTCGTTTTTTTATGCAGTACTCCTGACGAACTTCACCCATTGCCCGCATCGTACCGGCTCTTAAGGTAGCTTGTGTTGGAGCAGCAGGACAAGCTCGCCATCCCGCCCGCTGCTTTCCTGCATTATTGCTCACCAAAACCGTTCGCCGAAACAAAAATAGGTAAATAGGTAACCTATTTACCATGGTATCTCTCCCCTGGGTGCCTTTTGTTTTGCGCAGGCTGCTCTTGATCTCCATGAACGCACCCGCTGTCTCCAAACCTTGCAGAGCAGCACATTGAAGCGCTTGAAAACACAGCACAACATTCCCTAATAACACTTGCAATGCATTATGACTTCAAAGGTATGGCTTTAGGTCTATGACATTATTATTTATTGATTTTATTTTGTTTTATTTCTTTGATCACCAACTGCCACGACAACACACTCGTTTTTTTATGCAGTACTCCTGACGAACTTCACCCATTGCCCGCATCGTACCGGCTCTTAAGGTAGCGTGTGTTGGAGCAGCAGGACAAGCTCGCCATCCCGCCCGCTGCTTTCCTGCATTATTGCTCACCAAAACACAACGCACCCATGGGAGAGATACCATGGTAAATAGGTAACCTATTTACCATGGTACAACCCTCCCCTGCGGCGGCTGCTCTTGATCTCCGGCTGCTCTTGATCTCCGTGAACGCACCCGCTGTCTCCAAACCTTGCAGAGCAGCACATTGAAGCGCTTGAAAACACAGCACAACATTCCCTAATAACACTTGCAATGCATTATGACTTCAAAGGTATGGCTTTAGGTCTATGACATTATTATTTATTGATTTTATTTTGTTTTATTTCTTTGATCACCAACTGCCACGACAACACACTCGTATTTTTTATGCAGTACTCCTGACGAACTTCACCCATTGCCCGCATAGTACCGGCTCTTAAGGTAGCTTGTGTTGGAGCAGCAGGACAAGCTCGCCATCCCGCCCGCTGCTTTCCTGCATTATTGCTCACCAAAACCGTTCGCCGAAACAAAAATAGGTAAATAGGTAACCTATTTACCATGGTATCTCTCCCCTGGGTGCCTTTTGTTTTGCGCCGGCTGCTCTTGATCTCCGTGAACGCACCCGCTGTCTCCAAACCTTGCAGAGCAGCACATTGAAGCGCTTGAAAACACAGCACAACATTCCCTAATAACACTTGCAATGCATTCTGACTTCAAAGGTATGGCTTTAGGTCTATGACATTATTATTTATTGATTTTATTTTGTTTTATTTCTTTGATCACCAACTGCCACGACAACACACTCGTTTTTTTATGCAGTACTCCTGACGAACTTCACCCATTGCCCGCATCGTACCGGCTCTTAAGGTAGCTTGTGTTGGAGCAGCAGGACAAGCTCGCCATCCCGCCCGCTGCTTTCCTGCATTATTGCTCACCAAAACACAACGCACCCAGTGGAGAGATACCATGGTAAATAGGTAACCTATTTACCATGGTATCCCTCCCCTGCGGCGGCTGCTCTTGATCTCCGGCTGCTCTTGATCTGCGTGAACGCACCCGCTGTCTCCAAACCTTGCAGAGCAGCACATTGAAGCGCTTGAAAACACAGCACAACATTCCCTAATAACACTTGCAATGCATTATGACTTCAAAGGTATGGCTTTAGGTCTATGACATTATTATTTATTGATTTTATTTTGTTTTATTTCTTTGATCACCAACTGCCACGACAACACACTCGTTTTTTTATGCAGTACTCCTGACGAACTTCACCCATTGCCCGCATCGTACCGGCTCTTAAGGTAGCTTGTGTTGGAGCAGCAGGACAAGCTCGCCATCCCGCCCGCTGCTTTCCTGCATTATTGCTCACCAAAACCGTTCGCCGAAACAAAAATAGGTAAATAGGTAACCTATTTACCATGGTATCTCTCCCCTGGGTGCCTTTTGTTTTGCGCCGGCTGCTCTTGATCTCCGTGAACGCACCCGCTGTCTCCAAACCTTGCAGAGCAGCACATTGAAGCGCTTGAAAACACAGCACAACATTCCCTAATAACACTTGCAATGCATTATGACTTCAAAGGAATGGATTTAGGTCTATGACATTATTATTTATTGATTTTATTTTGTTTTATTTCTTTGATCACCAACTGCCACGACAACACACTCATTTTTTTATGCAGTACTCCTGACGAACTTCACCCATTGCCCGTATCGTACCGGCTCTTAAGGTAGCTTGTGTTGGAGCAGCAGGACAAGCTCGCCATCCCGCCCGCTGCTTTCCTGCATTATTGCTCACCAAAACACAACGCACCCATGGGAGAGATACCATGGTAAATAGGTAACCTATTTACCATGGTATCCCTCCCCTGCGGCGGCTGCTCTTGATCTCCGGCTGCTCTTGATCTCCGTGAACGCACCCGCTGTCTCCAAACCTTGCAGAGCAGCACATTGAAGCGCTTGAAAACACAGCACAACATTCCCTAATAACACTTGTAATGCATTATGACTTCAAAGGTATGACTTTAAGTCTATGACATTATTATTTATTGATTTTATTTTGTTTTATTTCTTTGATCACCAACTGCCACGACAACACACTCGTTTTTTTTATGCAGTACTCCTGACGAACTTCACCCATTGCCCGAATCGTACCGGCTCTTAAGGTAGCTTGTGATGGAGCAGCAGGACAAGCTCGCCATCCCGCCCGCTGCTTTCCTGCATTATTGCTCACCAAAACACAACGCACCCAGGGGAGAGATACCATGGTAAATAGGTAACCTATTTACCATGGTATCCCTCCCCTGCGGCGGCTGCTCTTGATCTCCGGCTGCTCTTGATCTCCGTGAACGCACCCGCTGTCTCCAAACCTTGCAGAGCAGCACATTGAAGCGCTTGAAAACAAAGCACAACATTCCCTAATAACACTTGCAATGCATTATGACTTCAAAGGTATGGCTTTAGGTCTATGACATTATTATTTATTGATTTTATTTTGTTTTATTTCTTTGATCACCAACTGCCACGACAACACACTCGTTTTTTTATGCAGTACTCCTGACGATCTTCACCCATTGCCCGCATCGTACCGGCTCTTAAGGTAGCTTGTGTTGGAGCAGCAGGACAAGCTCGCCATCCCGCCCGCTGCTTTCCTGCATTATTGCTCACCAAAACCGTTCGCCGAAACAAAAATAGGTAAATAGGTAACCTATTTACCATGGTATCTCTCCCCTGGGTGCCTTTTGTTTTGCGCCGGCTGCTCTTGATCTCCGTGAACGCACCCGCTGTCTCCAAACCTTGCAGAGCAGCACATTGAAGCGCTTGAAAACACAGCACAACATTCCCTAATAACACTTGCAATGCATTATGACTTCAAAGGTATGGCTTTAGGTCTATGACATTATTATTTATTGATTTTATTTTGTTTTATTTCTTTGATCACCAACTGCCACGACAACACACTCGTTTTTTTATGCAGTACTCCTGACGAACTTCACCCATTGCCCGCATCGTACCGGCTCTTAAGGTAGCTTGTGTTGGAGCAGCAGGACAAGCTCGCCATCCCGCCCGCTGCTTTCCTGCATTATTGCTCACCAAAACACAACGCACCCAGTGGAGAGATACCATGGTAAATAGGTAACCTATTTACCATGGTATCCCTCCCCTGCGGCGGCTGCTCTTGATCTCCGGCTGCTCTTGATCTGCGTGAACGCACCCGCTGTCTCCAAACCTTGCAGAGCAGCACATTGAAGCGCTTGAAAACACAGCACAACATTCCCTAATAACACTTGCAATGCATTATGACTTCAAAGGTATGGCTTTAGGTCTATGACATTATTATTTATTGATTTTATTTTGTTTTATTTCTTTGATCACCAACTGCCACGACAACACACTCGTTTTTTTATGCAGTACTCCTGACGAACTTCACCCATTGCCCGCATCGTACCGGCTCTTAAGGTAGCTTGTGTTGGAGCAGCAGGACAAGCTCGCCATCCCGCCCGCTGCTTTCCTGCATTATTGCTCACCAAAACCGTTCGCCGAAACAAAAATAGGTAAATAGGTAACCTATTTACCATGGTATCTCTCCCCTGGGTGCCTTTTGTTTTGCGCCGGCTGCTCTTGATCTCCGTGAACGCACCCGCTGTCTCCAAACCTTGCAGAGCAGCACATTGAAGCGCTTGAAAACACAGCACAACATTCCCTAATAACACTTGCAATGCATTATGACTTCAAAGGTATGGCTTTAGGTCTATGACATTATTATTTATTGATTTTATTTTGTTTTATTTCTTTGATCACCAACTGCCACGACAACACACTCGTTTTTTTATGCAGTACTCCTGACGAACTTCACCCATTGCCTGCATCGTACCGGCTCTTAAGGTAGCTTGTGTTGGAGCAGCAGGACAAGCTCGCCATCCCGCCCGCTGCTTTCCTGCATTATTGCTCACCAAAACCGTTCGCCGAAACAAAAATAGGTAAATAGGTAACCTATTTACCATGGTATCTCTCCCCTGGGTGCCTTTTGTTTTGCGCCGGCTGCTCTTGATCTCCGTGAACGCACCCGCTGTCTCCAAACCTTGCAGAGCAGCACATTGAAGCGCTTGAAAACACAGCACAACATTCCCTAATAACACTTGCAATGCATTATGACTTCAAAGGAATGGATTTAGGTCTATGACATTATTATTTATTGATTTTATTTTGTTTTATTTCTTTGATCACCAACTGCCACGACAACACACTCATTTTTTTATGCAGTACTCCTGACGAACTTCACCCATTGCCCGTATCGTACCGGCTCTTAAGGTAGCTTGTGTTGGAGCAGCAGGACAAGCTCGCCATCCCGCCCGCTGCTTTCCTGCATTATTGCTCACCAAAACACAACGCACCCAGGGGAGAGATACCATGGTAAATAGGTAACCTATTTACCATGGTATCCCTCCCCTGCGGCGGCTGCTCTTGATCTCCGGCTGCTCTTGATCTCCGTGAACGCACCCGCTGTCTCCAAACCTTGCAGAGCAGCACATTGAAGCGCTTGAAAACACAGCACAACATTCCCTAATAACACTTGCAATGCATTATGACTTCAAAGGTATGACTTTAAGTCTATGACATTATTATTTATTGATTTTATTTTGTTTTTTTTTCTTTGATCACCAACTGCCACGACAACACACTCGTATTTTTTATGCAGTACTCCTGACAAACTTCACCCATTGCCCGCATCGTACCGGCTCTTAAGGTAGCTTGTGTTGGAGCAGCAGGACAAGCTCGCCATCCCGCCCGCTGCTTTCCTGCATTATTGCTCACCAAAACACAACGCACCCATGGGAGAGATACCATGGTAAATAGGTAACCTATTTACCATGGTATCCCTCCCCTGCGGCGGCTGCTCTTGATCTCCGGCTGCTCTTGATCTCCGTGAACGCACCCGCTGTCTCCAAACCTTGCAGAGCAGCACATTGAAGCGCTTGAAAACACAGCACAACATTCCCTAATAACACTTGTAATGCATTATGACTTCAAAGGTATGACTTTAAGTCTATGACATTATTATTTATTGATTTTATTTTGTTTTATTTCTTTGATCACCAACTGCCACGACAACACACTCGTTTTTTTTATGCAGTACTCCTGACGAACTTCACCCATTGCCCGAATCGTACCGGCTCTTAAGGTAGCTTGTGATGGAGCAGCAGGACAAGCTCGCCATCCCGCCCGCTGCTTTCCTGCATTATTGCTCACCAAAACACAACGCACCCAGGGGAGAGATACCATGGTAAATAGGTAACCTATTTACCATGGTATCCCTCCCCTGCGGCGGCTGCTCTTGATCTCCGGCTGCTCTTGATCTCCGTGAACGCACCCGCTGTCTCCAAACCTTGCAGAGCAGCACATTGAAGCGCTTGAAAACAAAGCACAACATTCCCTAATAACACTTGCAATGCATTATGACTTCAAAGGTATGGCTTTAGGTCTATGACATTATTATTTATTGATTTTATTTTGTTTTATTTCTTTGATCACCAACTGCCACGACAACACACTCGTTTTTTTATGCAGTACTCCTGACGATCTTCACCCATTGCCCGCATCGTACCGGCTCTTAAGGTAGCTTGTGTTGGAGCAGCAGGACAAGCTCGCCATCCCGCCCGCTGCTTTCCTGCATTATTGCTCACCAAAACCGTTCGCCGAAACAAAAATAGGTAAATAGGTAACCTATTTACCATGGTATCTCTCCCCTGGGTGCCTTTTGTTTTGCGCCGGCTGCTCTTGATCTCCGTGAACGCACCCGCTGTCTCCAAACCTTGCAGAGCAGCACATTGAAGCGCTTGAAAACACAGCACAACATTCCCTAATAACACTTGCAATGCATTATGACTTCAAAGGTATGGCTTTAGGTCTATGACATTATTATTTATTGATTTTATTTTGTTTTATTTCTTTGATCACCAACTGCCACGACAACACACTCGTTTTTTTATGCAGTACTCCTGACGAACTTCACCCATTGCCCGCATCGTACCGGCTCTTAAGGTAGCTTGTGTTGGAGCAGCAGGACAAGCTCGCCATCCCGCCCGCTGCTTTCCTGCATTATTGCTCACCAAAACCGTTCGCCGAAACAAAAATAGGTAAATAGGTAACCTATTTACCATGGTATCTCTCCCCTGGGTGCCTTTTGTTTTGCGCCGGCTGCTCTTGATCTCCGTGAACGCACCCGCTGTCTCCAAACCTTGCAGAGCAGCACATTGAAGCGCTTGAAAACACAGCACAACATTCCCTAATAACACTTGCAATGCATTATGACTTCAAAGGTATGACTTTAAGTCTATGACATTATTATTTATTGATTTTATTTTGTTTTATTTCTTTGATCACCAACTGCCACGACAACACACTCGTTTTTTTTACGCAGTACTCCTGACGAACTTCACCCATTGCCCGCATCGTACCGGCTCTTAAGGTAGCTTGTGTTGGAGCAGCAGGACAAGCTCGCCATCCCGCCCGCTGCTTTCCTGCATTATTGCTCACGAAAACACAATGCACCCAGGGGAGAGATACCATGGTAAATAGGTAACCTATTTACCATGGTATCCCTCCCCTGCGGCGGCTGCTCTTGATCTCCGGCTGCTCATGATCTCCGTGAACGCACCCGCTGTCTCCAAACCTTGCAGAGCAGCACATTGAAGCGCTTGAAAACACAGCATAACATTCCCTAATAACACTTGCAATGCATTATGACTTCAAAGGTATGACTTTAAGTCTATGACATTATTATTTATTGATTTTATTTTGTTTTATTTCTTTGATCACCAACTGCCACGACAACACACTCGTTTTTTATGCAGTACTCCTGACGAACTTCACCCATTGCCCGCATCGTACCGGCTCTTAAGGTAGCTTGTGTTGGAGCAGCAGGACAAGCTCGCCATCCCGCCCGCTGCTTTCCTGCATTATTGCTCACGAAAACACAACGCACCCAGGGGAGAGATACCATGGTAAATAGGTAACCTATTTACCATGGTATCCCTCCCCTGCGGCGGCTGCTCTTGATCTCCGGCTGCTCATGATCTCCGTGAACGCACCCGCTGTCTCCAAACCTTGCAGAGCAGCACATTGAAGCGCTTGAAAACACAGCACAACATTCCCTAATAACACTTGCAATGCATTATGACTTCAAAGGTATGACTTTAAGTCTATGACATTATTATTTATTGATTTTATTTTGTTTTATTTCTTTGATCACCAACTGCCACGACAACACACTCGTTTTTTTATGCAGTACTCCTGACGAACTTCACCCATTGCATGCATCGTACCGGCTCTTAAGGTAGCTTGTGTTGGAGCAGCAGGACAAGCTCGCCATCCCGCCCGCTGCTTTCCTGCATTATTGCTCACGAAAACACAACGCACCCAGGGGAGAGATACCATGGTAAATAGGTAACCTATTAGGTAATCTGCGTTCACGGAGATAGGTAACCTATTTACCATGGTATCCCTCCCCTGCGGCGGCTGCTCTTGATCTCCGGCTGCTCATGATCTCCTAGAACGCACCCGCTGTCTCCAAACCTTGCAGAGCAGCACATTGAAGCGCTTGAAAACACAGCACAACATTCCCTAATAACACTTGCAATGCATTATGACTTCAAAGGTATGACTTTAAGTCTATGACATTATTATTTATTAATTTTATTTTGTTTTATTTCTTTGATCACCAACTGCCACGACAACACACTCGTTTTTTTTTATGCAGTACTCCTGACGAACTTCACCCATTGCCCGCATCGTACCGGCTCTTAAGGTAGCTTGTGTTGGAGCAGCAGGACAAGCTCGCCATCCCGCCCGCTGCTTTCCTGCATTATTGCTCACGAAAACACAACGCACCCAGGGGAGAGATACCATGGTAAATAGGTAACCTATTTACCATGGTATCCCTCCCCTGCGGCGGCTGCTCTTGATCTCCGGCTGCTCATGATCTCCGTGAACGCACCCGCTGTCTCCAAACCTTGCAGAGCAGCACATTGAAGCGCTTGAAAACACAGCACAACATTCCCTAATAACACTTGCAATGCATTATGACTTCAAAGGTATGACTTTAAGTCTATGACATTATTATTTATTGATTTTATTTTGTTTTATTTCTTTGATCACCAACTGCCACGACAACACACTCGTTTTTTTTATGCAGTACTCCTGACGAACTTCACCCATTGCCCGCATCGTACCGGCTCTTAAGGTAGCTTGTGTTGGAGCAGCAGGACGAGCTCGCCATCCCGCCCGCTGCTTTCCTGCATTATTGCTCACGAAAACACAACGCACCCAGGGGAGAGATACCATGGTAAATAGGTAACCTATTTACCATGGTATCCCTCCCCTGCGGCGGCTGCTCTTGATCTCCGGCTGCTCATGATCTCCGTGAACGCACCCGCTGTCTCCAAACCTTGCAGAGCAGCACATTGAAGCGCTTGAAAACACAGCACAACATTCCCTAATAACACTTGCAATGCATTATGACTTCAAAGGTATGACTTTAAGTCTATGACATTATTATTTATTGATTTTATTTTGTTTTATTTCTTTGATCACCAACTGCCACGACAACACACTCGTTTTTTTTACGCAGTACTCCTGACGATCTTCACCCATTGCCCGCATCGTACCGGCTCTTAAGGTAGCTTGTGTTGGAGCAGCAGGACAAGCTCGCCATCCCGCCCGCTGCTTTCCTGCATTATTGCTCACCAAAACCGTTCGCCGAAACAAAAATAGGTAAATAGGTAACCTATTTACCATGGTATCTCTCCCCTGGGTGCCTTTTGTTTTGCGCCGGCTGCTCTTGATCTCCGTGAACGCACCCGCTGTCTCCAAACCTTGCAGAGCAGCACATTGAAGCGCTTGAAAACACAGCACAACATTCCCTAATAACACTTGCAATGCATTATGACTTCAAAGGTATGGCTTTAGGTCTATGACATTATTATTTATTGATTTTATTTTGTTTTATTTCTTTGATCACCAACTGCCACGACAACACACTCGTTTTTTTATGCAGTACTCCTGACGAACTTCACCCATTGCCCGCATCGTACCGGCTCTTAAGGTAGCTTGTGTTGGAGCAGCAGGACAAGCTCGCCATCCCGCCCGCTGCTTTCCTGCATTATTGCTCACCAAAACCGTTCGCCGAAACAAAAATAGGTAAATAGGTAACCTATTTACCATGGTATCTCTCCCCTGGGTGCCTTTTGTTTTGCGCCGGCTGCTCTTGATCTCCGTGAACGCACCCGCTGTCTCCAAACCTTGCAGAGCAGCACATTGAAGCGCTTGAAAACACAGCACAACATTCCCTAATAACACTTGCAATGCATTATGACTTCAAAGGTATGACTTTAAGTCTATGACATTATTATTTATTGATTTTATTTTGTTTTATTTCTTTGATCACCAACTGCCACGACAACACACTCGTTTTTTTTAAGCAGTACTCCTGACGAACTTCACCCATTGCCCGCATCGTACCGGCTCTTAAGGTAGCTTGTGTTGGAGCAGCAGGACAAGCTCGCCATCCCGCCCGCTGCTTTCCTGCATTATTGCTCACGAAAACACAATGCACCCAGGGGAGAGATACCATGGTAAATAGGTAACCTATTTACCATGGTATCCCTCCCCTGCGGCGGCTGCTCTTGATCTCCGGCTGCTCATGATCTCCGTGAACGCACCCGCTGTCTCCAAACCTTGCAGAGCAGCACATTGAAGCGCTTGAAAACACAGCATAACATTCCCTAATAACACTTGCAATGCATTATGACTTCAAAGGTATGACTTTAAGTCTATGACATTATTATTTATTGATTTTATTTTGTTTTATTTCTTTGATCACCAACTGCCACGACAACACACTCGTTTTTTATGCAGTACTCCTGACGAACTTCACCCATTGCCCGCATCGTACCGGCTCTTAAGGTAGCTTGTGTTGGAGCAGCAGGACAAGCTCGCCATCCCGCCCGCTGCTTTCCTGCATTATTGCTCACGAAAACACAACGCACCCAGGGGAGAGATACCATGGTAAATAGGTAACCTATTTACCATGGTATCCCTCCCCTGCGGCGGCTGCTCTTGATCTCCGGCTGCTCATGATCTCCGTGAACGCACCCGCTGTCTCCAAACCTTGCAGAGCAGCACATTGAAGCGCTTGAAAACACAGCACAACATTCCCTAATAACACTTGCAATGCATTATGACTTCAAAGGTATGACTTTAAGTCTATGACATTATTATTTATTGATTTTATTTTGTTTTATTTCTTTGATCACCAACTGCCACGACAACACACTCGTTTTTTTATGCAGTACTCCTGACGAACTTCACCCATTGCATGCATCGTACCGGCTCTTAAGGTAGCTTGTGTTGGAGCAGCAGGACAAGCTCGCCATCCCGCCCGCTGCTTTCCTGCATTATTGCTCACGAAAACACAACGCACCCAGGGGAGAGATACCATGGTAAATAGGTAACCTATTAGGTAATCTGCGTTCACGGAGATAGGTAACCTATTTACCATGGTATCCCTCCCCTGCGGCGGCTGCTCTTGATCTCCGGCTGCTCATGATCTCCTAGAACGCACCCGCTGTCTCCAAACCTTGCAGAGCAGCACATTGAAGCGCTTGAAAACACAGCACAACATTCCCTAATAACACTTGCAATGCATTATGACTTCAAAGGTATGACTTTAAGTCTATGACATTATTATTTATTAATTTTATTTTGTTTTATTTCTTTGATCACCAACTGCCACGACAACACAGTCGTTTTTTTTTATGCAGTACTCCTGACGAACTTCACCCATTGCCCGCATCGTACCGGCTCTTAAGGTAGCTTGTGTTGGAGCAGCAGGACAAGCTCGCCATCCCGCCCGCTGCTTTCCTGCATTATTGCTCACGAAAACACAACGCACCCAGGGGAGAGATACCATGGTAAATAGGTAACCTATTTACCATGGTATCCCTCCCCTGCGGCGGCTGCTCTTGATCTCCTGCTGCTCATGATCTCCGTGAACGCACCCGCTGTCTCCAAACCTTGCAGAGCAGCACATTGAAGCGCTTGAAAACATAGCACAACATTCCCTAATAACACTTGCAATGCATTATGACTTCAAAGGTATGACTTTAAGTCTATGACATTATTATTTATTGATTTTATTTTGTTTTATTTCTTTGATCACCAACTGCCACGACAACACACTCGTTTTTTTTATGCAGTACTCCTGACGAACTTCACCCATTGCCCGCATCGTACCGGCTCTTAAGGTAGCTTGTGTTGGAGCAGCAGGACAAGCTCGCCATCCCGCCCGCTGCTTTCCTGCATTATTGCTCACGAAAACACAACGCACCCAGGGGAGAGATACCATGGTAAATAGGTAACCTATTTACCATGGTATCCCTCCCCTGCGGCGGCTGCTCTTGATCTCCTGCTGCTCATGATCTCCGTGAACGCACCCGCTGTCTCCAAACCTTGCAGAGCAGCACATTGAAGCGCTTGAAAACACAGCACAACATTCCCTAATAACACTTGCAATGCATTATGACTTCAAAGGTATGACTTTAAGTCTATGACATTATTATTTATTGATTTTATTTTGTTTTATTTCTTTGATCACCAACTGCCACGACAACACACTCGTTTTTTTTATGCAGTACTCCTGACGAACTTCACCCATTGCCCGCATCGTACCGGCTCTTAAGGTAGCTTGTGTTGGAGCAGCAGGACGAGCTCGCCATCCCGCCCGCTGCTTTCCTGCATTATTGCTCACGAAAACACAACGCACCCAGGGGAGAGATACCATGGTAAATAGGTAACCTATTTACCATGGTATCCCTCCCCTGCGGCGGCTGCTCTTGATCTCCGGCTGCTCATGATCTCCGTGAACGCACCCGCTGTCTCCAAACCTTGCAGAGCAGCACATTGAAGCGCTTGAAAACACAGCACAACATTCCCTAATAACACTTGCAATGCATTATGACTTCAAAGGTATGACTTTAAGTCTATGACATTATTATTATTTATTGATTTTATTTTGTTTTATTTCTTTGATCACCAACTGCCACGACAACACACTCGTTTTTTTATGCAGTACTCCTGACGATCTTCACCCATTGCCCGCATCGTACCGGCTCTAAGGTAGCTTGTGTTGGAGCAGCAGGACAAGCTCGCCATCCCGCCCGCTGCTTTCCTGCATTATTGCTCACGAAAACACAACGCACCCAGGGGAGAGATACCATGGTAAATAGGTAACCTATTTACCATGGTATCCCTCCCCTGCGGCGGCTGCTCTTGATCTCCGGCTGCTCATGATCTCCGTGAACGCACCCGCTGTCTCCAAACCTTGCAGAGCAGCACATTGAAGCGCTTGAAAACACAGCACAACATTCCCTAATAACACTTGCAATGCATTATGACTTCAAAGGTATGACTTTAAGTCTATGACATTATTATTATTTATTGATTTTATTTTGTTTTATTTCTTTGATCACCAACTGCCACGACAACACACTCGTTTTTTTATGCAGTACTCCTGACGAACTTCACCCATTGCCCGCATCGTACCGGCTCTAAGGTAGCTTGTGTTGGAGCAGCAGGACAAGCTCGCCATCCCGCCCGCTGCTTTCCTGCATTATTGCTCACGAAAACACAACGCACCCAGGGGAGAGATACCATGGTAAATAGGTAACCTATTTACCATGGTATCCCTCCCCTGCGGCGGCTGCTCTTGATCTCCGGCTGCTCATGATCTCCGTGAACGCACCCGCTGTCTCCAAACCTTGCAGAGCAGCACATTGAAGCGCTTGAAAACACAGCACAACATTCCCTAATAACACTTGCAATGCATTATGACTTCAAAGGTATGACTTTAAGTCTATGACATTATTATTTATTGATTTTATTTTGTTTTATTTCTTTGATCACCAACTGCCACGACAACACACTCGTTTTTTTTTATGCAGTACTCCTGACGAACTTCACCCATTGCCCGCATCGTACCGGCTCTTAAGGTAGCTTGTGTTGGAGCAGCAGGACGAGCTCGCCATCCCGCCCGCTGCTTTCCTGCATTATTGCTCACGAAAACACAACGCACCCAGGGGAGAGATACCATGGTAAATAGGTAACCTATTTACCATGGTATCCCTCCCCTGCGGCGGCTGCTCTTGATCTCCGGCTGCTCATGATCTCCGTGAACGCACCCGCTGTCTCCAAACCTTGCAGAGAAGCACATTGAAGCGCTTGAAAACACAGCACAACATTCCCTAATAACACTTGCAATGCATTATGACTTCAAAGGTATGACTTTAAGTCTATGACATTATTATTTATTGATTTTATTTTGTTTTATTTCTTTGATCACCAACTGCCACGACAACACACTCGTTTTTTTTATGCAGTACTCCTGACGAACTTCACCCATTGCCCGCATCGTACCGGCTCTTAAGGTAGCTTGTGTTGGAGCAGCAGGACGAGCTCGCCATCCCGCCCGCTGCTTTCCTGCATTATTGCTCACGAAAACACAACGCACCCAGGGGAGAGATACCATGGTAAATAGGTAACCTATTTACCATGGTATCCCTCCCCTGCGGCGGCTGCTCTTGATCTCCTGCTGCTCATGATCTCCGTGAACGCACCCGCTGTCTCCAAACCTTGCAGAGCAGCACATTGAAGCGCTTGAAAACACAGCACAACATTCCCTAATAACACTTGCAATGCATTATGACTTCAAAGGTATGACTTTAAGTCTATGACATTATTATTATTTATTGATTTTATTTTGTTTTATTTCTTTGATCACCAACTGCCACGACAACACACTCGTTTTTTTATGCAGTACTCCTGACGAACTTCACCCATTGCCCGCATCGTACCGGCTCTTAAGGTAGCTTGTGTTGGAGCAGCAGGACAAGCTCGCCATCCCGCCCGCTGCTTTCCTGCATTATTGCTCACGAAAACACAACGCACCCAGGGGAGAGATACCATGGTAAATAGGTAACCTATTTACCATGGTATCCCTCCCCTGCGGCGGCTGCTCTTGATCTCCTGCTGCTCATGATCTCCGTGAACGCACCCGCTGTCTCCAAACCTTGCAGAGCAGCACATTGAAGCGCTTGAAAACACAGCACAACATTCCCTAATAACACTTGCAATGCATTATGACTTCAAAGGTATGACTTTAAGTCTATGACATTATTATTTATTGATTTTATTTTGTTTTATTTCTTTGATCACCAACTGCCACGACAACACACTCGTTTTTTTTATGCAGTACTCCTGACGAACTTCACCCATTGCCCGCATCGTACCGGCTCTTAAGGTAGCTTGTGTTGGAGCAGCAGGACGAGCTCGCCATCCCGCCCGCTGCTTTCCTGCATTATTGCTCACGAAAACACAACGCACCCAGGGGAGAGATACCATGGTAAATAGGTAACCTATTTACCATGGTATCCCTCCCCTGCGGCGGCTGCTCTTGATCTCCGGCTGCTCATGATCTCCGTGAACGCACCCGCTGTCTCCAAACCTTGCAGAGCAGCACATTGAAGCGCTTGAAAACACAGCACAACATTCCCTAATAACACTTGCAATGCATTATGACTTCAAAGGTATGACTTTAAGTCTATGACATTATTATTATTTATTGATTTTATTTTGTTTTATTTCTTTGATCACCAACTGCCACGACAACACACTCGTTTTTTTATGCAGTACTCCTGACGATCTTCACCCATTGCCCGCATCGTACCGGCTCTAAGGTAGCTTGTGTTGGAGCAGCAGGACAAGCTCGCCATCCCGCCCGCTGCTTTCCTGCATTATTGCTCACGAAAACACAACGCACCCAGGGGAGAGATACCATGGTAAATAGGTAACCTATTTACCATGGTATCCCTCCCCTGCGGCGGCTGCTCTTGATCTCCGGCTGCTCATGATCTCCGTGAACGCACCCGCTGTCTCCAAACCTTGCAGAGCAGCACATTGAAGCGCTTGAAAACACAGCACAACATTCCCTAATAACACTTGCAATGCATTATGACTTCAAAGGTATGACTTTAAGTCTATGACATTATTATTATTTATTGATTTTATTTTGTTTTATTTCTTTGATCACCAACTGCCACGACAACACACTCGTTTTTTTATGCAGTACTCCTGACGAACTTCACCCATTGCCCGCATCGTACCGGCTCTAAGGTAGCTTGTGTTGGAGCAGCAGGACAAGCTCGCCATCCCGCCCGCTGCTTTCCTGCATTATTGCTCACGAAAACACAACGCACCCAGGGGAGAGATACCATGGTAAATAGGTAACCTATTTACCATGGTATCCCTCCCCTGCGGCGGCTGCTCTTGATCTCCGGCTGCTCATGATCTCCGTGAACGCACCCGCTGTCTCCAAACCTTGCAGAGCAGCACATTGAAGCGCTTGAAAACACAGCACAACATTCCCTAATAACACTTGCAATGCATTATGACTTCAAAGGTATGACTTTAAGTCTATGACATTATTATTTATTGATTTTATTTTGTTTTATTTCTTTGATCACCAACTGCCACGACAACACACTCGTTTTTTTTTATGCAGTACTCCTGACGAACTTCACCCATTGCCCGCATCGTACCGGCTCTTAAGGTAGCTTGTGTTGGAGCAGCAGGACGAGCTCGCCATCCCGCCCGCTGCTTTCCTGCATTATTGCTCACGAAAACACAACGCACCCAGGGGAGAGATACCATGGTAAATAGGTAACCTATTTACCATGGTATCCCTCCCCTGCGGCGGCTGCTCTTGATCTCCGGCTGCTCATGATCTCCGTGAACGCACCCGCTGTCTCCAAACCTTGCAGAGAAGCACATTGAAGCGCTTGAAAACACAGCACAACATTCCCTAATAACACTTGCAATGCATTATGACTTCAAAGGTATGACTTTAAGTCTATGACATTATTATTATTTATTGATTTTATTTTGTTTTATTTCTTTGATCACCAACTGCCACGACAACACACTCGTTTTTTTATGCAGTACTCCTGACGATCTTCACCCATTGCCCGCATCGTACCGGCTCTAAGGTAGCTTGTGTTGGAGCAGCAGGACAAGCTCGCCATCCCGCCCGCTGCTTTCCTGCATTATTGCTCACGAAAACACAACGCACCCAGGGGAGAGATACCATGGTAAATAGGTAACCTATTTACCATGGTATCCCTCCCCTGCGGCGGCTGCTCTTGATCTCCGGCTGCTCATGATCTCCGTGAACGCACCCGCTGTCTCCAAACCTTGCAGAGCAGCACATTGAAGCGCTTGAAAACACAGCACAACATTCCCTAATAACACTTGCAATGCATTATGACTTCAAAGGTATGACTTTAAGTCTATGACATTATTATTTATTGATTTTATTTTGTTTTATTTCTTTGATCACCAACTGCCACGACAACACACTCGTTTTTTTTATGCAGTACTCCTGACGAACTTCACCCATTGCCCGCATCGTACCGGCTCTTAAGGTAGCTTGTGTTGGAGCAGCAGGACGAGCTCGCCATCCCGCCCGCTGCTTTCCTGCATTATTGCTCACGAAAACACAACGCACCCAGGGGAGAGATACCATGGTAAATAGGTAACCTATTTACCATGGTATCCCTCCCCTGCGGCGGCTGCTCTTGATCTCCGGCTGCTCATGATCTCCGTGAACGCACCCGCTGTCTCCAAACCTTGCAGAGCAGCACATTGAAGCGCTTGAAAACACAGCACAACATTCCCTAATAACACTTGCAATGCATTATGACTTCAAAGGTATGACTTTAAGTCTATGACATTATTATTTATTGATTTTATTTTGTTTTATTTCTTTGATCACCAACTGCCACGACAACACACTCGTTTTTTTTATGCAGTACTCCTGACGAACTTCACCCATTGCCCGCATCGTACCGGCTCTTAAGGTAGCTTGTGTTGGAGCAGCAGGACGAGCTTGCCATCCCGCCCGCTGCTTTCCTGCATTATTGCTCACGAAAACACAACGCACCCAGGGGAGAGATACCATGGTAAATAGGTAACCTATTTACCATGGTATCCCTCCCCTGCGGCGGCTGCTCTTGATCTCCGGCTGCTCATGATCTCCGTGAACGCACCCGCTGTCTCCAAACCTTGCAGAGCAGCACATTGAAGCGCTTGAAAACACAGCACAACATTCCCTAATAACACTTGCAATGCATTATGACTTCAAAGGTATGACTTTAAGTCTATGACATTATTATTTATTGATTTTATTTTGTTTTATTTCTTTGATCACCAACTGCCACGACAACACACTCGTTTTTTTTATGCAGTACTCCTGACGAACTTCACCCATTGCCCGCATCGTACCGGCTCTTAAGGTAGCTTGTGTTGGAGCAGCAGGACGAGCTCGCCATCCCGCCCGCTGCTTTCCTGCATTATTGCTCACGAAAACACAACGCACCCAGGGGAGAGATACCATGGTAAATAGGTAACCTATTTACCATGGTATCCCTCCCCTGCGGCGGCTGCTCTTGATCTCCGGCTGCTCATGATCTCCGTGAACGCACCCGCTGTCTCCAAACCTTGCAGAGCAGCACATTGAAGCGCTTGAAAACACAGCACAACATTCCCTAATAACACTTGCAATGCATTATGACTTCAAAGGTATGACTTTAAGTCTATGACATTATTATTTATTGATTTTATTTTGTTTTATTTCTTTGATCACCAACTGCCACGACAACACACTCGTTTTTTTTATGCAGTACTCCTGACGAACTTCACCCATTGCCCGCATCGTACCGGCTCTTAAGGTAGCTTGTGTTGGAGCAGCAGGACGAGCTTGCCATCCCGCCCGCTGCTTTCCTGCATTATTGCTCACGAAAACACAACGCACCCAGGGGAGAGATACCATGGTAAATAGGTAACCTATTTACCATGGTATCCCTCCCCTGCGGCGGCTGCTCTTGATCTCCGGCTGCTCATGATCTCCGTGAACGCACCCGCTGTCTCCAAACCTTGCAGAGCAGCACATTGAAGCGCTTGAAAACACAGCACAACATTCCCTAATAACACTTGCAATGCATTATGACTTCAAAGGTATGACTTTAAGTCTATGACATTATTATTTATTGATTTTATTTTGTTTTATTTCTTTGATCACCAACTGCCACGACAACACACTCGTTTTTTTTATGCAGTACTCCTGACGAACTTCACCCATTGCCCGCATCGTACCGGCTCTTAAGGTAGCTTGTGTTGGAGCAGCAGGACGAGCTCGCCATCCCGCCCGCTGCTTTCCTGCATTATTGCTCACGAAAACACAACGCACCCAGGGGAGAGATACCATGGTAAATAGGTAACCTATTTACCATGGTATCCCTCCCCTGCGGCGGCTGCTCTTGATCTCCGGCTGCTCATGATCTCCGTGAACGCACCCGCTGTCTCCAAACCTTGCAGAGCAGCACATTGAAGCGCTTGAAAACACAGCACAACATTCCCTAATAACACTTGCAATGCATTATGACTTCAAAGGTATGACTTTAAGTCTATGACATTATTATTATTTATTGATTTTATTTTGTTTTATTTCTTTGATCACCAACTGCCACGACAACACACTCGTTTTTTTATGCAGTACTCCTGACGATCTTCACCCATTGCCCGCATCGTACCGGCTCTAAGGTAGCTTGTGTTGGAGCAGCAGGACAAGCTCGCCATCCCGCCCGCTGCTTTCCTGCATTATTGCTCACGAAAACACAACGCACCCAGGGGAGAGATACCATGGTAAATAGGTAACCTATTTACCATGGTATCCCTCCCCTGCGGCGGCTGCTCTTGATCTCCGGCTGCTCATTGTCTCCGTGAACGCACCCGCTGTCTCCAAACCTTGCAGAGCAGCACATTGAAGCGCTTGAAAACACAGCACAACATTCCCTAATAACACTTGCAATGCATTATGACTTCAAAGGTATGCCTTTAAGTCTATGACATTATTATTTATTTTGTTTTATTTCTTTGATCACCAACTGCCACGACAACACACTCGTTTTTTTATGCAGTACTCCTGACGATCTTCACCCATTGCCCGCATCGTACCGGCTCTTAAGGTAGCTTGTGTTGGAGCAGCAGGACAAGCTCGCCATCCCGCCCGCTGCTTTCCTGCATTATTGCTCACGAAAACACAACGCACACAGGGGAGAGATACCATGGTAAATAGGTAACCTATTAGGTAATCTGCGTTCACGGAGATAGGTAACCTATTTACCATGGTATCCCTCCCCTGCGGCGGCTGCTCTTGATCTCCGGCTGCTCATGATCTCCTAGAACGCACCCGCTGTCTCCAAACCTTGCAGAGCAGCACATTGAAGCGCTTGAAAACACAGCACAACATTCCCTAATAACACTTGCAATGCATTATGACTTCAAAGGTATGACTTTAAGTCTATGACATTATTATTTATTAATTTTATTTTGTTTTATTTCTTTGATCACCAACTGCCACGACAACACACTCGTTTTTTTTTATGCAGTACTCCTGACGAACTTCACCCATTGCCCGCATCGTACCGGCTCTTAAGGTAGCTTGTGTTGGAGCAGCAGGACAAGCTCGCCATCCCGCCCGCTGCTTTCCTGCATTATTGCTCACGAAAACACAACGCACCCAGGGGAGAGATACCATGGTAAATAGGTAACCTATTTACCATGGTATCCCTCCCCTGCGGCGGCTGCTCTTGATCTCCGGCTGCTCATGATCTCCGTGAACGCACCCGCTGTCTCCAAACCTTGCAGAGCAGCACATTGAAGCGCTTGAAAACACAGCATAACATTCCCTAATAACACTTGCAATGCATTATGACTTCAAAGGTATGACTTTAAGTCTATGACATTATTATTTATTGATTTTATTTTGTTTTATTTCTTTGATCACCAACTGCCACGACAACACACTCGTTTTTTATGCAGTACTCCTGACGAACTTCACCCATTGCCCGCATCGTACCGGCTCTTAAGGTAGCTTGTGTTGGAGCAGCAGGACAAGCTCGCCATCCCGCCCGCTGCTTTCCTGCATTATTGCTCACGAAAACACAACGCACCCAGGGGAGAGATACCATGGTAAATAGGTAACCTATTTACCATGGTATCCCTCCCCTGCGGCGGCTGCTCTTGATCTCCGGCTGCTCATGATCTTCGTGAACGCACCCGCTGTCTCCAAACCTTGCAGAGCAGCACATTGAAGCGCTTGAAAACACAGCACAACATTCCCTAATAACACTTGCAATGCATTATGACTTCAAAGGTATGGCTTTAAGTCTATGACATTATTATTTATTGATTTTATGTTGTTTTATTTCTTTGATCACCAACTGCCACGACAACACACTCGTTTTTTTTATGCAGTACTCCTGACGAACTTCACCCATTGCCCGAATCGTACCGGCTCTTAAGGTAGCTTGTGATGGAGCAGCAGGACAAGCTCGCCATCCCGCCCGCTGCTTTCCTGCATTATTGCTCACGAAAACACAACGCACCCAGGGGAGAGATACCATGGTAAATAGGTAACCTATTTACCATGGTATCCCTCCCCTGCGGCGGCTGCTCTTGATCTCCGGCTGCTCATGATCTCCGTGAACGCACCCGCTGTCTCCAAACCTTGCAGAGCAGCACATTGAAGCGCTTGAAAACACAGCACAACATTCCCTAATAACACTTGCAATGCATTATGACTTCAAAGGTATGACTTTAAGTCTATGACATTATTATTATTTATTGATTTTATTTTGTTTTATTTCTTTGATCACCAACTGCCACGACAACACACTCGTTTTTTTTTATGCAGTACTCCTGACGAACTTCACCCATTGCCCGCATCGTACCGGCTCTTAAGGTAGCTTGTGTTGGAGCAGCAGGACAAGCTCGCCATCCCGCCCGCTGCTTTCCTGCATTATTGCTCACGAAAACACAACGCACCCAGGGGAGAGATACCATGGTAAATAGGTAACCTATTTACCATGGTATCCCTCCCCTGCGGCGGCTGCTCTTGATCTCCTGCTGCTCATGATCTCCGTGAACGCACCCGCTGTCTCCAAACCTTGCAGAGCAGCACATTGAAGCGCTTGAAAACACAGCACAACATTCCCTAATAACACTTGCAATGCATTATGACTTCAAAGGTATGACTTTAAGTCTATGACATTATTATTTATTGATTTTATTTTGTTTTATTTCTTTGATCACCAACTGCCACGACAACACACTCGTTTTTTTTATGCAGTACTCCTGACGAACTTCACCCATTGCCCGCATCGTACCGGCTCTTAAGGTAGCTTGTGTTGGAGCAGCAGGACGAGCTCGCCATCCCGCCCGCTGCTTTCCTGCATTATTGCTCACGAAAACACAACGCACCCAGCGGAGAGATACCATGGTAAATAGGTAACCTATTTACCATGGTATCCCTCCCCTGCGGCGGCTGCTCTTGATCTCCGGCTGCTCATGATCTCCGTGAACGCACCCGCTGTCTCCAAACCTTGCAGAGCAGCACATTGAAGCGCTTGAAAACACAGCACAACATTCCCTAATAACACTTGCAATGCATTATGACTTCAAAGGTATGACTTTAAGTCTATGACATTATTATTATTTATTGATTTTATTTTGTTTTATTTCTTTGATCACCAACTGCCACGACAACACACTCGTTTTTTTATGCAGTACTCCTGACGATCTTCACCCATTGCCCGCATCGTACCGGCTCTAAGGTAGCTTGTGTTGGAGCAGCAGGACAAGCTCGCCATCCCGCCCGCTGCTTTCCTGCATTATTGCTCACGAAAACACAACGCACCCAGGGGAGAGATACCATGGTAAATAGGTAACCTATTTACCATGGTATCCCTCCCCTGCGGCGGCTGCTCTTGATCTCCGGCTGCTCATGATCTCCGTGAACGCACCCGCTGTCTCCAAACCTTGCAGAGCAGCACATTGAAGCGCTTGAAAACACAGCACAACATTCCCTAATAACACTTGCAATGCATTATGACTTCAAAGGTATGACTTTAAGTCTATGACATTATTATTATTTATTGATTTTATTTTGTTTTATTTCTTTGATCACCAACTGCCACGACAACACACTCGTTTTTTTATGCAGTACTCCTGACGAACTTCACCCATTGCCCGCATCGTACCGGCTCTAAGGTAGCTTGTGTTGGAGCAGCAGGACAAGCTCGCCATCCCGCCCGCTGCTTTCCTGCATTATTGCTCACGAAAACACAACGCACCCAGGGGAGAGATACCATGGTAAATAGGTAACCTATTTACCATGGTATCCCTCCCCTGCGGCGGCTGCTCTTGATCTCCTGCTGCTCATGATCTCCGTGAACGCACCCGCTGTCTCCAAACCTTGCAGAGCAGCACATTGAAGCGCTTGAAAAAACAGCACAACATTCCCTAATAACACTTGCAATGCATTATGACTTCAAAGGTATGACTTTAAGTCTATGACATTATTATTTATTGATTTTATTTTGTTTTATTTCTTTGATCACCAACTGCCACGACAACACACTCGTTTTTTTTATGCAGTACTCCTGACGAACTTCACCCATTGCCCGCATCGTACCGGCTCTTAAGGTAGCTTGTGTTGGAGCAGCAGGACGAGCTCGCCATCCCGCCCGCTGCTTTCCTGCATTATTGCTCACGAAAACACAACGCACCCAGGGGAGAGATACCATGGTAAATAGGTAACCTATTTACCATGGTATCCCTCCCCTGCGGCGGCTGCTCTTGATCTCCGGCTGCTCATGATCTCCGTGAACGCACCCGCTGTCTCCAAACCTTGCAGAGCAGCACATTGAAGCGCTTGAAAACACAGCACAACATTCCCTAATAACACTTGCAATGCATTATGACTTCAAAGGTATGACTTTAAGTCTATGACATTATTATTTATTGATTTTATTTTGTTTTATTTCTTTGATCACCAACTGCCACGACAACACACTCGTTTTTTTATGCAGTACTCCTGACGAACTTCACCCATTGCCCGCATCGTACCGGCTCTAAGGTAGCTTGTGTTGGAGCAGCAGGACAAGCTCGCCATCCCGCCCGCTGCTTTCCTGCATTATTGCTCACGAAAACACAACGCACCCAGGGGAGAGATACCATGGTAAATAGGTAACCTATTTACCATGGTATCCCTCCCCTGCGGCGGCTGCTCTTGATCTCCGGCTGCTCATGATCTCCGTGAACGCACCCGCTGTCTCCAAACCTTGCAGAGCAGCACATTGAAGCGCTTGAAAACACAGCACAACATTCCCTAATAACACTTGCAATGCATTATAACTTCAAAGGTATGACTTTAAGTCTATGACATTATTATTATTTATTGATTTTATTTTGTTTTATTTCTTTGATCACCAACTGCCACGACAACACACTCGTTTTTTTATGCAGTACTCCTGACGATCTTCACCCATTGCCCGCATCGTACCGGCTCTAAGGTAGCTTGTGTTGGAGCAGCAGGACAAGCTCGCCATCCCGCCCGCTGCTTTCCTGCATTATTGCTCACGAAAACACAACGCACCCAGGGGAGAGATACCATGGTAAATAGGTAACCTATTTACCATGGTATCCCTCCCCTGCGGCGGCTGCTCTTGATCTCCGGCTGCTCATGGTCTCCGTGAACGCACCCGCTGTCTCCAAACCTTGCAGAGCAGCACATTGAAGCGCTTGAAAACACAGCACAACATTCCCTAATAACACTTGCAATGCATTATGACTTCAAAGGTATGCCTTTAAGTCTATGACATTATTATTTATTTTGTTTTATTTCTTTGATCACCAACTGCCACGACAACACACTCGTTTTTTTATGCAGTACTCCTGACGAACTTCACCCATTGCCCGCATCGTACCGGCTCTTAAGGTAGCTTGTGTTGGAGCAGCAGGACGAGCTCGCCATCCCGCCCGCTGCTTTCCTGCATTATTGCTCACGAAAACACAACGCACCCAGGGGAGAGATACCATGGTAAATAGGTAACCTATTTACCATGGTATCCCTCCCCTGCGGCGGCTGCTCTTGATCTCCGGCTGCTCATGATCTCCGTGAACGCACCCGCTGTCTCCAAACCTTGCAGAGCAGCACATTGAAGCGCTTGAAAACACAGCACAACATTCCCTAATAACACTTGCAATGCATTATGACTTCAAAGGTATGACTTTAAGTCTATGACATTATTATTATTTATTGATTTTATTTTGTTTTATTTCTTTGATCACCAACTGCCACGACAACACACTCGTTTTTTTATGCAGTACTCCTGACGATCTTCACCCATTGCCCGCATCGTACCGGCTCTAAGGTAGCTTGTGTTGGAGCAGCAGGACAAGCTCGCCATCCCGCCCGCTGCTTTCCTGCATTATTGCTCACGAAAACACAACGCACCCAGGGGAGAGATACCATGGTAAATAGGTAACCTATTTACCATGGTATCCCTCCCCTGCGGCGGCTGCTCTTGATCTCCGGCTGCTCATGGTCTCCGTGAACGCACCCGCTGTCTCCAAACCTTGCAGAGCAGCACATTGAAGCGCTTGAAAACACAGCACAACATTCCCTAATAACACTTGCAATGCATTATGACTTCAAAGGTATGCCTTTAAGTCTATGACATTATTATTTATTTTGTTTTATTTCTTTGATCACCAACTGCCACGACAACACACTCGTTTTTTTATGCAGTACTCCTGACGATCTTCACCCATTGCCCGCATCGTACCGGCTCTTAAGGTAGCTTGTGTTGGAGCAGCAGGACAAGCTCGCCATCCCGCCCGCTGCTTTCCTGCATTATTGCTCACGAAAACACAACGCACACAGGGGAGAGATACCATGGTAAATAGGTAACCTATTAGGTAATCTGCGTTCACGGAGATAGGTAACCTATTTACCATGGTATCCCTCCCCTGCGGCGGCTGCTCTTGATCTCCGGCTGCTCATGATCTCCTAGAACGCACCCGCTGTCTCCAAACCTTGCAGAGCAGCACATTGAAGCGCTTGAAAACACAGCACAACATTCCCTAATAACACTTGCAATGCATTATGACTTCAAAGGTATGACTTTAAGTCTATGACATTATTATTTATTAATTTTATTTTGTTTTATTTCTTTGATCACCAACTGCCACGACAACACACTCGTTTTTTTTTATGCAGTACTCCTGACGAACTTCACCCATTGCCCGCATCGTACCGGCTCTTAAGGTAGCTTGTGTTGGAGCAGCAGGACAAGCTCGCCATCCCGCCCGCTGCTTTCCTGCATTATTGCTCACGAAAACACAACGCACCCAGGGGAGAGATACCATGGTAAATAGGTAACCTATTTACCATGGTATCCCTCCCCTGCGGCGGCTGCTCTTGATCTCCGGCTGCTCATGATCTCCGTGAACGCACCCGCTGTCTCCAAACCTTGCAGAGCAGCACATTGAAGCGCTTGAAAACACAGCATAACATTCCCTAATAACACTTGCAATGCATTATGACTTCAAAGGTATGACTTTAAGTCTATGACATTATTATTTATTGATTTTATTTTGTTTTATTTCTTTGATCACCAACTGCCACGACAACACACTCGTTTTTTATGCAGTACTCCTGACGAACTTCACCCATTGCCCGCATCGTACCGGCTCTTAAGGTAGCTTGTGTTGGAGCAGCAGGACAAGCTCGCCATCCCGCCCGCTGCTTTCCTGCATTATTGCTCACGAAAACACAACGCACCCAGGGGAGAGATACCATGGTAAATAGGTAACCTATTTACCATGGTATCCCTCCCCTGCGGCGGCTGCTCTTGATCTCCGGCTGCTCATGATCTCCTAGAACGCACCCGCTGTCTCCAAACCTTGCAGAGCAGCACATTGAAGCGCTTGAAAACACAGCACAACATTCCCTAATAACACTTGCAGTGCATTATGACTTCAAAGGTATGGCTTTAAGTCTATGACATTATTATTTATTGATTTTATTTTGTTTTATTTCTTTGATCACCAACTGCCACGACAACACACTCGTTTTTTTTATGCAGTACTCCTGACGAACTTCACCCATTGCCCGAATCGTACCGGCTCTTAAGGTAGCTTGTGATGGAGCAGCAGGACAAGCTCGCCATCCCGCCCGCTGCTTTCCTGCATTATTGCTCACCAAAACACAACGCACCCAGGGGAGATATACCATGGTAAATAGGTAACCTATTTACCATGGTATCCCTCCCCTGCGGCGGCTGCTCTTGATCTCCGGCTGCTCTTGATCTCCGTGAACGCACCCGCTGTCTCCAAACCTTGCAGAGCAGCACATTGAAGCGCTTGAAAACACAGCACAACATTCCCTAATAACACTTGCAATGCATTATGACTTCAAAGGTATGACTTTAAGTCTATGACATTATTATTTATTGATTTTATTTTGTTTTTTTTTCTTTGATCACCAACTGCCAAAACAACACACTCGTATTTTTTATGCAGTACTCCTGACGAACTTCACCCATTGCCCGCATAGTACCGGCTCTTAAGGTAGCTTGTGTTGGAGCAGCAGGACAAGCTCGCCATCCCGCCCGCTGCTTTCCTGCATTATTGCTCACGAAAACACAACGCACCCAGGGGAGAGATATACCTCCCCTGCGGCGGCTGCTCTTGATCTCCGGCTGCTCATGATCTCCGTGAACGCACCCGCTGTCTCCAAACCTTGCAGAGCAGCACATTGAAGCGCTTGAAAACACAGCACAACATTCCCTAATAACACTTGCAATGCATTATGACTTCAAAGGTATGACTTTAAGTCTATGACATTATTATTTATTTTGTTTTATTTCTTTGATCACCAACTGCCACGACAACACACTCGTTTTTTTATGCAGTACTCCTGACGAACTTCACCCATTGCCCGCATCGTACCGGCTCTTAAGGTAGCTTGTGTTGGAGCAGCAGGACAAGCTCGCCATCCCGCCCGCTGCTTTCCTGCATTATTGCTCACGAAAACACAACGCACCCAGGGGAGAGATACCATGGTAAATAGGTAACCTATTTGCCATGGTATCCCTCCCCTGCGGCGGCTGCTCTTGATCTCCGGCTGCTCATGATCTCCGTGAACGCACCCGCTGTCTCCAAACCTTGCAGAGCAGCACATTGAAGCGCTTGAAAACACAGCACAACATTCCCTAATAACACTTGCAATGCATTATGACTTCAAAGGTATGACTTTAAGTCTATGACATTATTATTTATTGATTTTATTTTGTTTTATTTCTTTGATCACCAACTGCCACGACAACACACTCGTTTTTTTTACGCAGTACTCCTGACGAACTTCACCCATTGCCCGCATCGTACCGGCTCTTAAGGTAGCTTGTGTTGGAGCAGCAGGACAAGCTCGCCATCCCGCCCGCTGCTTTCCTGCATTATTGCTCACGAAAACACAACGCACCCAGGGGAGAGATACCATGGTAAATAGGTAACCTATTAGGTAATCTGCGTTCACGGAGATATGTAACCTATTTACCATGGTATCCCTCCCCTGCGGCGGCTGCTCTTGATCTCCGGCTGCTCATGATCTCCTAGAACGCACCCGCTGTCTCCAAACCTTGCAGAGCAGCACATTGAAGCGCTTGAAAACACAGCACAACATTCCCTAATAACACTTGCAATGCATTATGACTTCAAAGGTATGACTTTAAGTCTATGACATTATTATTTATTGATTTTATTTTGTTTTATTTCTTTGATCACCAACTGCCACGACAACACACTCGTTTTTTTTATGCAGTACTCCTGACGAACTACACCCATTGCCCGCATCGTACCGGCTCTTAAGGTAGCTTGTGTTGGAGCAGCAGGACAAGCTCGCCATCCCGCCCGCTGCTTTCCTGCATTACTGCTCACCAAAACCGTTCGCCGAAACAGAAATAGGTAAATAGGTAACCTATTTACCATGGTATCTCTCCCCTGGGTGCCTTGTGTTTTGCGCCGGCTGCTCTTGATCTCCGTGAACGCACCCGCTGTCTCCAAACCTTGCAGAGCAGCACATTGAAGCGCTTGAAAACACAGCACAACATTCCCTAATAACACTTGTAATGCATTATGACTTCAAAGGTATGACTTTAAGTGTATGACATTATTATTTATTGATTTTATTTTGTTTTATTTCTTTGATCACCAACTGCCACGACAACACACTCGTTTTTTTTATGCAGTACTCCTGACGAACTTCACCCATTGCCCGCATCGTACCGGCTCTTAAGGTAGCTTGTGTTGGAGCAGCAGGACAAGCTCGCCATCCCGCCCGCTGCTTTCCTGCATTATTACTCACCAAAACACAACGCACCCAGGGGAGAGATACCATGGTAAATAGGTAACCTATTTACCATGGTATCCCTCCCCTGCGGCGGCTGCTCTTGATCTCCGGCTGCTCTTGATCTCCGTGAACGCACACGCTGTCTCCAAACCTTGCAGAGCAGCACATTGAAGCGCTTGAAAACACAGCACAACATTCCCTAATAACACTTGTAATGCATTATGACTTCAAAGGTATGACTTTAAGTCTATGACATTATTATTTATTGATTTTATTTTGTTTTATTTCTTTGATCACCAACTGCCACGACAACACACTCGTTTTTTTATGCAGTACTCCTGACGAACTTCACCCATTGCCCGCATCGTACCGGCTCATAAGGTAGCTTGTGTTGGAGCAGCAGGACAAGCTCGCCATCCCGCCCGGTGCTTTCCTGCATTATTGCTCACCAAAACACAACGCACCCAGGGGAGAGATACCATGGTAATAGGTAACCTATTTACCATGGTATCCCTCCCCTGCGGCGGCTGCTCTTGATCTCCGGCTGCTCTTGATCTCCGTGAACGCACCCGCTGTCTCCAAACCTTGCAGAGCAGCACATTGAAGCGCTTGAAAAAACAGCACAACATTCCCTAATAACACTTGCAATGCATTATGACTTCAAAGGTATGACTTTAAGTCTATGACATTATTATTTATTGATTTTATTTTGTTTTATTTCTTTGATCACCAACTGCCACGACAACACACTCGTTTTTTTATGCAGTACTCCTGACGAACTTCACCCATTGCCCGCATAGTACTGGCTCTCAAGGTAGCTTGTGTTGGAGCAGCAGGACAAGCTCGCCATCCTGCCCGCTGCTTTCCTGCATTACTGCTCACCAAAACCGTTCGCCGAAACAGAAATAGGTAAATAGGTAACCTATTTACCATGGTATCTCTCCCCTGGGTGCCTTGTGTTTTGCGCCGGCTGCTCTTGATCTCCGTGAACGCACCCGCTGTCTCCAAACCTTGCAGAGCAGCACATTGAAGCGCTTGAAAACACAGCACAACATTCCCTAATAACACTTGTAATGCATTATGACTTCAAAGGTATGACTTCAAGTCTATGACATTATTATTTATTGATTTTATTTTGTTTTATTTCTTTGATCACCAACTGCCACGACAACACACTCGTTTTTTTTATGCAGTACTACTGACAAACTTCACCCATTGCCCGCATCGTACCGGCTCTTAAGGTAGCTTGTGTTGGAGCAGCAGGACAAGCTCGCTATCCCGCCCGCTGCTTTCCTGCATTATTGCTCACCAAAACACAACGCACCCAGGGGAGAGATCCCTCCCCTGCGGCGGCTGCTCTTGATCTCCGGCTGCTCTTGATCTCCGTGAACGCACCCGCTGTCTCCAAACCTTGCAGAGCAGCACATTGAAGCGCTTGAAAACACAGCACAACATTCCCTAATAACACTTGTAATGCATTATGACTTCAAAGGTATGACTTTAAGTCTATGACATTATTATTTATTGATTTTATTTTGTTTTATTTCTTTGATCACCAACTGCCACGACAACACACTCGTTTTTTTATGCAGTACTCCTGACGAACTTCACCCATTGCCCGCATCGTACCGGCTCTTAAGGTAGCTTGTGTTGGAGCAGCAGGACAAGCTCGCCATCCCGCCCGCTGCTTTCCTGCATTATTGCTCACCAAAACACAACGCACCCAGGGGAGAGATACCATGGTAATAGGTAACCTATTTACCATGGTATCCCTCCCCTGCGGCGGCTGCTCTTGATCTCCGGCTGCTCTTGATCTCCGTGAACGCACCCGCTGTCTCCAAACCTTGCAGAGCAGCACATTGAAGCGCTTGAAAAAACAGCACAACATTCCCTAATAACACTTGCAATGCATTATGACTTCAAAGGTATGGCTTTAGGTCTATGACATTATTATTTATTGATTTTATTTTGTTTTATTTCTTTGATCACCAACTGCCACGACAACACACTCGTATTTTTTATGCAGTACTCCTGACGAACTTCACCCATTGCCCGCATCGTACCGGCTCTTAAGGTAGCTTGTGTTGGAGCAGCAGGACAAGCTCGCCATCCCGCCCGCTGCTTTCCTGCATTATTGCTCACCAAAACACAACGCACCCAGGCGAGAGATACCATGGTAAATAGGTAACCTATTTACCATGGTATCCCTCCCCTGCGGCGGCTGCTCTTGATCTCCGGCTGCTCTTGATCTCCGTGAACGCACGCGCTGTCTCCAAACCTTGCAGAGCAGCACATTGAAGCGCTTGAAAACACAGCACAACATTCCCAATAACACTTGCAATGCATTATGACTTCAAAGCTATGACTTTAAGTCTATGACATTATTATTTATTGATTTTATTTTGTTTTATTTCTTTGATCACCAACTGCCACGACAACACACTCGTATTTTTTATGCAGTACTCCTGACGAACTTCACCCATTGCCCGCATCGTACCGGCTCTTAAGATAGCTTGTGTTGGAGCAGCAGGACAAGCTCGCCATCCCGCCCGCTGCTTTCCTGCATTATTGCTCACCAAAAACCGTTCGCCGAAACAAAAATAGGTAAATAGGTAACCTATTTACCATGGTATCTCTCCCCTGGGTGCCTTTTTGTTTTGCGCTGGCTGCTCTTGATCTCCGTGAACGCACCCGCTGTCTCCAAACCTTGCAGAGCAGCACATTGAAGCGCTTGAAAACACAGCACAACATTCCCTAATAACACTTGCAATGCATTATGACTTCAAAGGTATGGCTTTAGGTCTATGACATTATTATTAATTGATTTTATTTTGTTTTATTTCTTTGATCACCAACTGCCACGACAACACACTCGTTTTTTTATGCAGTACTCATGACGAACTTCACCCATTGCTCGCATCGTACCGGCTCTTAAGGTAGCGTGTGTTGGAGCAGCAGGACAAGCTCGCCATCCCGCCCGCTGCTTTCCTGCATTATTGCTAACCAAAACACAACGCACCCAGGGGAGAGATACCATGGTAAATAGGTAACCTATTTACCATGGTATCCCTCCCCTGCGGCGGCTGCTCTTGATCTCCGGCTGCTCTTGATCTCCGTGAACGCACCCGCTGTCTCCAAACCTTGCAGAGCAGCACATTGAAGCGCTTGAAAACACAGCACAACATTCCCTAATAACACTTGTAATGCATTATGACTTCAAAGGTATGACTTCAAGTCTATGACATTATTATTTATTGATTTTATTTTGTTTTATTTCTTTGATCACCAACTGCCACGACAACACACTCGTTTTTTTATGCAGTACTCCTGACGAACTTCACCCATTGCCCGCATCGTACCGGCTCATAAGGTAGCTTGTGTTGGAGCAGCAGGACAAGCTCGCCATCCCGCCCGCTGCTTTCTTGCATTATTGCTCACCAAAATACAACGCACCCAGGAGAGAGTTACCATGGTAAATAGGTAACCTATTTACCATGGTATCCCTCCCCTGCGGCGGCTGCTCTTGATCTCCGGCTGCTCTTGATCTCCGTGAACGCACCCGCTGTCTCCAAACCTTGCAGAGCAGCACATTGAAGCGCTTGAAAACACAGGACAACATTCCCTAATAACACTTGTAATGCATTATGACTTCAAAGGTATGACTTTAAGTCTATGACATTATTATTTATTGATTTTATTTTGTTTTATTTCTTTGATCACCAACTGCCACGACAACACACTCGTTTTTTTATGCAGTACTCCTGACGAACTTCACCCATTGCCCGCATCGTACCGGCTCTTAAGGTAGCTTGTGTTGGAGCAGCAGGACAAGCTCGCCATCCCGCCCGCTGCTTTCCTGCATTATTGCTCACCAAAACACAACGCACCCAGGGGAGAGATACCATGGTAATAGGTAACCTATTTACCATGGTATCCCTCCCCTGCGGCGGCTGCTCTTGATCTCCGGCTGCTCTTGATCTCCGTGAACGCACCCGCTGTCTCCAAACCTTGCAGAGCAGCACATTGAAGCGCTTGAAAAAACAGCACAACATTCCCTAATAACACTTGCAATGCATTATGACTTCAAAGGTATGGCTTTAGGTCTATGACATTATTATTTATTGATTTTATTTTGTTTTATTTCTTTGATCACCAACTGCCACGACAACACACCCGTATTTTTTATGCAGTACTCCTGACGAACTTCACCCATTGCCCGCATCGTACCGGCTCTTAAGGTAGCTTGTGTTGGAGCAGCAGGACAAGCTCGCCATCCCGCCCGCTGCTTTCCTGCATTATTGCTCACCAAAACACAACGCACCCAGGCGAGAGATACCATGGTAAATAGGTAACCTATTTACCATGGTATCCCTCCCCTGCGGCGGCTGCTCTTGATCTCCGGCTGCTCTTGATCTCCGTGAACGCACGCGCTGTCTCCAAACCTTGCAGAGCAGCACATTGAAGCGCTTGAAATCACAGCACAACATTCCCAATAACACTTGCAATGCATTATGACTTCAAAGGTATGACTTTAAGTCTATGACATTATTATTTATTGATTTTATTTTGTTTTATTTCTTTGATCACCAACTGCCACGACAACACACTCGTTTTTTTATGCAGTACTCTTGACGAACTTCACCCATTGCCCGCATCGTACCGGCTCTTAAGGTAGCTTGTGTTGGAGCAGCAGGACAAGCTCGCCATCCCGCCCGCTGCTTTCCTGCATTATTGCTCACCAAAACACAACGCACCCAGGGGAGAGATACCATGGTAAATAGGTAACCTATTTACCATGGTATCCCTCCCCTGCGGCGGCTGCTCTTGATCTCCGGCTGCTCTTGATCTCCGTGAACGCACCCGCTGTCTCCAAACCTTGCAGAGCAGAACATTGAAGCGCTTGAAAACACAGCACAACATTCCCTAATAACACTTGCAATGCATTATGACTTCAAAGGTATGGCTTTAGGTCTATGACATTATTATTTATTGATTTTATTTTGTTTTATTTCTTTGATCACCAACTGCCACGACAACACACTCGTTTTTTTATGCAGTACTCCTTACGAACTTCACCCATTGCCCGCATCGTACCGGCTCTTAAGGTAGCTTGTGATGGAGCAGCAGGACAAGCTCGCCATCCCGCCCGCTGCTTTCTTGCATTATTGCTCACCAAAATACAACGCACCCAGGGGAGAGTTACCATGGTAAATAGGTAACCTATTTACCATGGTATCCCTCCCCTGCGGCGGCTGCTCTTGATCTCCGGCTGCTCTTGATCTCCGTGAACGCACCCGCTGTCTCCAAACCTTGCAGAGCAGCACATTGAAGCGATTGAAAACACAGCACAACATTCCCTAATAACACTTGTAATGCATTATGACTTCAAAGGTATGATTTAGGTCTATGACATTATTATTTATTGATTTTATTTTGTTTTATTTCTTTGATCACCAACTGCCACGACAACACACTCGTTTTTTTTATGCAGTTCTCCTGACGAACTTCACCCATTGCCCGCATCGTACCGGCTCTTAAGGTAGCTTGTGTTGGAGCAGCAGGACAAGCTCGCCATCCCGCCCGCTGCTTTCCTGCATTATTGCTCACCAAAATACAAAGCACCCAGGAGAGAGTTACCATGGTAAATAGGTAACCTATTTAACATGGTATCCCTCCCCTGCGGCGGCTGCTCTTGATCTCCGGTTGCTCTTGATCTCCGTGAACGCACGCGCTGTCTCCAAGCCTTGCAGAGCAGCACATTGAAGCGCTTGAAAACACAGCACAACATTCCCTAATAACACTTGCAATGCATTATGACTTCAAAGGTATGACTTTAAGTCTATGACATTATTATTTATTGATTTTATTTTGTTTTTTTTTCATTGATCACCAACTGCCACGACAACACACTCGTTTTTTTATGCAGTACTCCTGACGAACTTCACCCATTGCCCGCATCGTACCGGCTCTTAAGGTAGCTTGTGTTGGAGCAGCAGGACAAGCTTGCCATCCCGCCCGCTGCTTTCCTGCATTATTGCTCACCAAAACACAACGCACCCAGGGGAGAGATACCATGGTAAATAGGTAACCTATTTACCATGGTATCCCTCCCCTGCGGCGGCTGCTCTTGATCTCCGGCTGCTCTTGATCTCCGTGAACGCACCCGCTGTCTCCAAACCTTGCAGAGCGGCACATTGAAGCGCTTGGAAACACAGCACAACATTCCCTAATAACACTTGCAATGCATTATGACTTCAAAGGTATGACTTTAAGTCTATGACATTATTATTTATTGATTTTATTTTGTTTTATTTCTTTGATCACCAACTGCCACGACAACACACTCGTTTTTTTATGCAGTACTCCTGACGAACTTCACCCATTGCCCGCATCGTACCGGCTCTTAAGGTAGCTTGTGTTGGAGCAGCAGGACAAGCTCGCCATCCTGCCCGCTGCTTTCCTGCATTACTGCTCACCAAAACCGTTCGCCGAAACAGAAATAGGTAAATAGGTAACCTATTTACCATGGTATCTCTCCCCTGGGTGCCTTGTGTTTTGCGCCGGCTGCTCTTGATCTCCGTGAACGCACCCGCTGTCTCCAAACCTTGCAGAGCAGCACATTGAAGCGCTTGAAAACACAGCACAACATTCCCTAATAACACTTGTAATGCATTATGACTTCAAAGGTATGACTTTAAGTCTATGACATTATTATTTATTGATTTTATTTTGTTTTATTTCTTTGATCACCAACTGCCACGACAACACACTCGTTTTTTTTATGCAGTACTACTGACGAACTTCACCCATTGTCCGCATCGTACCGGCTCTTAAGGTAGCTTGTGTTGGAGCAGCAGGACAAGCTCGCCATCCCGCCCGCTGCTTTCCTGCATTATTGCTCACCAAAACACAACGCACCCAGGGGAGAGATCCCTCCCCTGCGGCGGCTGCTCTTGATCTCCGGCTGCTCTTGATCTCCGTGAACGCACCCGCTGTCTCCAAACCTTGCAGAGCAGCACATTGAAGCGCTTGAAAACACAGCACAACATTCCCTAATAACACTTGCAATGCATTATGACTTCAAAGATATGGCTTTAGGTCTATGACATTATTATTTATTGATTTTATTTTGTTTTATTTCTTTGATCACCAACTGCCACGACAACACATTCGTATTTTTTATGCAGTACTCCTGACGAACTTCACCCATTGCCCGCATCGTACCGGCTCTTAAGGTTACTTGTGATGGAGCAGCAGGACAAGCTCGCCATCCCGCCCGCTGCTTTCGTGCATTATTGCTCACCAAAATACAATGCACCCAGGGGAGAGTTACCATGGTAAATAGGTAAACTATTTACCATGGTATCCCTCCCCTGCGGCGGCTGCTCTTGATCTCCGGCTGCTCTTGATCTCCGTGAACGCACCCGCTGTCTCCAAACCTTGCAGAGCAGCACATTGAAGCGCTTGAAAACACAGCACAACATTCCATAATAACACTTGCAATGCATTATGACTTCAAAGGTATGACTTTAAGTCTATGACATTATTATTTATTGATTTTATTTTGTTTTATTTCTTTGATCACCAACTGCCACGACAACACACTCGTTTTTTTATGCAGTACTCCTGACGAACTTCACCCATTGCCCGCATCGTACCGGCTCTTAAGGTAGCTTGTGTTGGAGCAGCAGGACAAGCTCGCCATCCTGCCCGCTGCTTTCCTGCATTATTGCTCACCAAAACACAACGCACCCAGGGGAGAGATACCATGGTAATAGGTAACCTATTTACCATGGTATCCCTCCCCTGCGGCGGCTGCTCTTGATCTCCGGCTGCTCTTGATCTCCGTGAACGCACCCGCTGTCTCCAAACCTTGCAGAGCAGCACATTGAAGCGCTTGAAAACACAGCACAACATTCCCTAATAACACTTGCAATGCATTATGACTTCAAAGGTATGACTTTAAGTCTATGACATTATTATTTATTGATTTTATTTTGTTTTATTTCTTTGATCACCAACTGCCACGACAACACACTCGTTTTTTTATGCAGTACTCCTGACGAACTTCACCCATTGCCCGCAGAGTACCGGCTCTTAAGGTAGCTTGTGTTGGAGCAGCAGGACAAGCTCGCCATCCTGCCCGCTGCTTTCCTGCATTACTGCTCACCAAAACCGTTCGCCGAAACAGAAATAGGTAAATAGGTAACCTATTTACCATGGTATCCCTCCCCTGCGGCGGCTGCTCTTGATCTCCGGCTGCTCTTGATCTCCGTGAACGCACCCGCTGTCTCCAAACCTTGCAGAGCAGCACATTGAAGCACTTGAAAACACAGCACAACATTCCCTAATAACACTTGCAATGCATTATGACTTCAAAGGTATGGCTTTAGGTCTATGACATTATTATTTATTGATTTTATTTTGTTTTATTTCTTTGATCACCAACTGCCACGACAACACACTCGTATTTTTTATGCAGTACTCCTGACGAACTTCACCCATTGCCCGCATCGTACCGGCTCTTAAGGTAGCTTGTGTTGGAGCAGCAGGACAAGCTCGCCATCCCGCCCGCTGCTTTCCTGCATTATTGCTCACCAAAACACAACGCACCCAGGGGAGAGATACCATGGTAAATAGGTAACCTATTTACCATGGTATCCCTCCCCTGCGGCGGCTGCTCTTGATCTCCGGCTGCTCTTGATCTGCGTGAACGCACCCGCTGTCTCCAAACCTTGCAGAGCAGCACATTGAAGCGCTTGAAAACACAGCACAACATTCCCTAATAACACTTGCAATGCATTATGACTTCAAAGGTATGGCTTTAGGTCTATGACATTATTATTTATTGATTTTATTTTGTTTTATTTCTTTGATCACCAACTGCCACGACAACACACTCGTATTTTTTATGCAGTACTCCTGACGAACTTCACCCATTGCCCGCATCGTACCGGCTCTTAAGGTAGCTTGTGTTGGAGCAGCAGGACAAGCTCGCCATCCCGCCCGCTGCTTTCCTGCATTATTGCTCACCAAAACACAACGCACCCAGGGGAGAGATACCATGGTAAATAGGTAACCTATTTACCATGGTATCCCTCCCCTGCGGCGGCTGCTCTTGATCTCCGGTTGCTCTTGATCTCCGTGAACGCACGCGCTGCCTCCAAGCCTTGCAGAGCAGCACATTGAAGTGCTTGAAAACACAGCACAACATTCCCTAATAACACTTGCAATGCATTATGACTTCAAAGGTATGACTTTAAGTCTATGACATTATTATTTATTGATTTTATTTTGTTTTTTTTTCTTTGATCACCAACTGCCACGACAACACACTCGTTTTTTTATGCAGTACTCCTGACGAACTTCACCCATTGCACGCATCGTACCGGCTCTTAAGGTAGCTTGTGTTGGAGCAGCAGGACAAGCTCGCCATCCCGCCCGCTGCTTTCCTGCATTATTGTTCACCAAAACCGTTCGCCGAAACAAAAATAGGTAAATAGTTAACCTATTTACCATGGTATCTCTCCCCTGGGTGCCTTTTGTTTTGCGCCGGCTGCTCTTGATCTCCGTGAACGCACCCGCTGTCTCCAAACCTTGCAGAGCAGCACATTGAAGCGCTTGAAAACACAGCACAACATTCCCTAATAACACTTGCAATGCATTATGACTTCAAAGGTATGACTTTAAGTCTATGACTGTATTATTTATTGATTTTTTTTTTTTTTTTTTTTCTTTGATCACCAACTGCCACGACAACACACTCGTTTTTTTTATGCAGTACTCCTGACGAACTTCACCCATTGCCCGCATCGTACCGGCTCTTAAGGTAGCTTGTGTTGGAGCAGCAGGACAAGCTCGCCATCCCGCCCGCTGCTTTCCTGCATTATTGCTCACCAAAACACAACGCACCCAGGGGAGAGATACCATGGTAAATAGGTTACCTATTTACCATGGTATCCCTCCCCTGCGGCGGCTGCTCTTGATCTCTGGCTGCTCTTGATCTCCGTGAACGCACGCGCTGTCTCCAAACCTTGCAGAGCAGCACATTGAAGCGCTTGAAAACACAGCACAACATTCCCTAATAACACTTGCAATGCATTATGACTTCCAAGGTATGACTTTAAGTCTATGACATTATTATTTATTGATTTTATTTTGTTTTATTTCTTTGATCACCAACTGCCACGACAACACACTCGTTTTTTTATGCAGTACTCCTGACGAACTTCACCCATTGCCCGCATCGTACCGGCTCTTAAGGTAGCTTGTGTTGGAGCAGCAGGACAAGCTCGCCATCCCGCCCGCTGCTTTCCTGCATTATTGCTCACCAAAACACAACGCACCCAGGGGAGAGATACCATGGTAAATAGGTAACCTATTTACCATGGTATCCCTCCACTGCGGCGGCTGCTCTTGATCTCCGTGAACGCACCCGCTGTCTCCAAACCTTGCAGAGCAGCACATTGAAGTGCTTGAAAACACAGCACAACATTCCCTAATAACACTTGCAATGCATTATGACTTCAAAGGTATGACTTTAAGTCTATGACATTATTATTTATTGATTTTATTTTGTTTTTTTTTCTTTGATCACCAACTGCCACGACAACACACTCGTATTTTTTATGCAGTACTCCTGACGAACTTCACCCATTGCCCGCATAGTACCGGCTCTTAAGGTAGCTTGTGTTGGAGCAGCAGGACAAGCTCGCCATCCCGCCCGCTGCTTTCCTGCATTATTGCTCACCAAAACACAAAGCACCCAGGGGAGAGATTCCATGGTAAATAGGTAACCTATTTACCATGGTATCCCTCCCCTGCGGCGGCTGCTCTTGATCTCCGGCTGCTCTTGATCTCCGTGAACGCACCCGCTGTCTCCAAACCTTGCAGAGCAGCACATTGAAGCGCTTGAAAACACAGCACAACATTCCCTAATAACACTTGCAATGCATTATGACTTCAAAGGTATGGCTTTAGGTCTATGACATTATTATTTATTGATTTTATTTTGTTTTATTTCTTTGATCACCAACTGCCACGACAACACACTCGTATTTTTTATGCAGTACTCCTGACGAACTTCACCCATTGCCCGCATCGTACCGGCTCTTAAGGTAGCTTGTGTTGGAGCAGCAGGACAAGCTCGCCATCCCGCCCGCTGCTTTCCTGCATTATTGCTCACCAAAACCGTTCGCCGAAACAAAAATAGGTAAATAGGTAACCTATTTACCATGGTATCTCTCCCCTGGGTGCCTTTTGTTTTGCGCCGGCTGCTCTTGATCTCCGTGAACGCACCCGCTGTCTCCAAACCTTGCAGAGCAGCACATTGAAGCGCTTGAAAACACAGCACAACATTCCCTAATAACACTTGCAATGCATTATGACTTCAAAGGTATGGCTTTAGGTCTATGACATTATTATTTATTGATTTTATTTTGTTTTATTTCTTTGATCACCAACTGCCACGACAACACACTCGTATTTTTTATGCAGTACTCCTGACGAACTTCACCCATTGCCCGCATCGTACCGGCTCTTAAGGTATCTTGTGTTGGAGCAGCAGGACAAGCTCGCCATCCCACCCGCTGGTTTCCTGCATTATTGCTCACCAAAATACAACGCACCCAGGGGAGAGTTACCATGGTAAATAGGTAACCTATTTACCATGGTATCCCTCCCCTGCGGCGGCTGCTCTTGATCTCCGGCTGCTCTTGATCTCCGTGAACGCACCCGCTGTCTCCAAACCTTGCAGAGCAGCACATTGAAGCGCTTGAAAACACAGCACAACATTCCCTAATAACACTTGCAATGCATTATGACTTCAAAGGTATGACTTTAAGTCTATGACTGTATTATTTATTGATTTTATTTTGTTTTTTTTTCTTTGATCACCAACTGCCACGACAACACACTCGTTTTTTTTATGCCGTACTCCTGACGAACTTCACCCATTGCCCGCATCGTACCGGCTCTTAAGTTAGCTTGTGTTGGAGCAGCAGGACAAGCTCGCCATCCCGCCCGCTGCTTTCCTGCATTATTGCTCACCAAAACACAACGCACCCAGGGGAGAGATACCATGGTAAATAGGTTACCTATTTACCATGGTATCCCTCCCCTGCGGCGGCTGCTCTTGATCTCTGGCTGCTCTTGATCTCCGTGAACGCACGCGCTGTCTCCAAACCTTGCAGAGCAGCACATTGAAGCGCTTGAAAACACAGCACAACATTCCCTAATAACACTTGCAATGCATTATGACTTCCAAGGTATGACTTTAAGTCTATGACATTATTATTTATTGATTTTATTGTGTTTTATTTCTTTGATCACCAACTGCCACGACAACACACTCGTTTTTTTATGCAGTACTCCTGACGAACTTCACCCATTGCCCGCATCGTACCGGCTCTTAAGGTAGCTTGTGTTGGAGCAGCAGGACAAGCTCGCCATCCCGCCTGCTGCTTTCCTGCATTATTGCTCACCAAAACCGTTCGCCGAAACAAAAATAGGTAAATAGGTAACCTATTTATCATGGTATCTCTCCCCTGGGTGCCTTTTGTTTTGCGCCGGCTGCTCTTGATCTCCGTGAACGCACCCGCTGTCTCCAAACCTTGCAGAGCAGCACATTGAAGCGCTTGAAAACACAGCACAACATTCCCTAATAACACTTGCAATGCATTATGACTTCAAAGGTATGGCTTTAGGTCTATGACATTATTATTTATTGATTTTATTTTGTTTTATTTCTTTGATCACCAACTGCCACGACAACACACTCGTTTTTTTATGCAGTACTCCTGACGAACTTCACCCATTGCCCGCATCGTACCGGCTCTTAAGGTAGCTTGTGTTGGAGCAGCAGGACAAGCTCGCCATCCCGCCCGCTGCTTTCCTGCATTATTGCTCACCAAAATACAACGCACCCAGGGGAGAGTTACCATGGTATCCCTCCCCTGCGGCGGCTGCTCTTGATCTCCGGCTGCTCTTGATCTCCGTGAACGCACGCGCTGTCTCCAAGCCTTGCAGAGCAGCACATTGAAGCGCTTGAAAACACAGCACAACATTCCCTAATAACACTTGCAATGCATTATGACTTCAAAGGTATGACTTTAAGTCTAGACATTATTATTTATTGATTTTATTGTGTTTTATTTCTTTGATCACCAACTGCCACGACAACACACTCGTTTTTTTATGCAGTACTCGTGACGAACTTCACCCATTGCCCGCATAGTACCGGCTCTTAAGGTAGCTTGTGTTGGAGCAGCAGGACAAGCTCGCCATACCGCCCGCTGCTTTCCTGCATTATTGCTCACCAAAACCGTTCGCCGAAACAAAAATAGGTAAATAGGTAACCTATTTACCATGGTATCTCTCCCCTGGGTGCCTTTTGTTTTGCGCAGGCTGCTCTTCATCTCCGTGAACGCACCCGCTGTCTCCAAACCTTGCAGAGCAGCACATTGAAGCGCTTGAAAACACAGCACAACATTCCCTAATAACACTTGCAATGCATTATAACTTCAAAGGTATGAATTTAGGTCTATAACATTATTATTTATTGATTTTATTTTGTTTTATTTCTTTGATCACCAACTGCCACGACGACACACTCGTTTTTTTATGCAGTACTCCTGACGAACTTCACCCATTGCCCGCATCGTACCGGCTCTTAAGGTAGCTTGTGTTGGAGCAGCAGGACAAGCTCGCCATCCCGCCCGCTGCTTTCCTGCATTATTGCTCACGAAAACACAACGCACCCAGGGGAGAGATACCATGGTAAATAGGTAACCTATTTACCATGGTATCCCTCCCCTGCGGCGGCTGCTCTTGATCTCCGGCTGCTCATGATCTCCGTGAACGCACCCGCTGTCTCCAAACCTTGCAGAGCAGCACATTGAAGCGCTTGAAAACACAGCACAACATTCCCTAATAACACTTGCAATGCATTATGACTTCAAAGGTATGACTTTAAGTCTATGACATTATTATTTATTGATTTTATTTTGTTTTATTTCTTTGATCACCAACTGCCACGACAACACACTCGTTTTTTTTTATGCAGTACTCCTGACGAACTTCACCCATTGCCCGCATCGTACCGGCTCTTAAGGTAGCTTGTGTTGGAGCAGCAGGACAAGCTCGCCATCCCGCCCGCTGCTTTCCTGCATTATTGCTCACCAAAACACAACGCACCCAGGGGAGAGATACCATGGTAAATAGGTAACCTATTTACCATGGTATCCCTCCCCTGCGGCGGCTGCTCTTGATCTCCGGCTGCTCATGATCTCCGTGAACGCACCCGCTGTCTCCAAACCTTGCAGAGCAGCACATTGAAGCGCTTGAAAACACAGCACAACATTCCCTAATAACACTTGCAATGCATTATGACTTCAAAGGTATGACTTTAAGTCTATGACATTATTATTTATTGATTTTATTTTGTTTTATTTCTTTGATCACCAACTGCCATTTACCATGGTATCCCTCCCCTGCGGCGGCTGCTCTTGATCTCCGGCTGCTCTTGATCTCCGTGAACGCACGCGCTGTCTCCAAGCCTTGCAGAGCAGCACATTGAAGCGCTTGAAAACACAGCACAACATTCCCTAATAACACTTGCAATGCATTATGACTTCAAAGGTATGACTTTAAGTCTATGACATTATTATTTATTGATTTTATTGTGTTTTATTTCTTTGATCACCAACTGCCACGACAACACACTCGTTTTTTTATGCAGTACTCCTGACGAACTTCACCCATTGCCCGCATAGTACCGGCTCTTAAGGTAGCTTGTGTTGGAGCAGCAGGACAAGCTCGCCATCCCGCCCGCTGCTTTCCTGCATTATTGCTCACGAAAACACAACGCACCCAGGGGAGAGATATACCTCCCCTGCGGCGGCTGCTCTTGATCTCCGGCTGCTCATGATCTCCGTGAACGCACCCGCTGTCTCCAAACCTTGCAGAGCAGCACATTGAAGCGCTTGAAAACACAGCACAACATTCCCTAATAACACTTGCAATGCATTATGACTTCAAAGGTATGACTTTAAGTCTATGACATTATTATTTATTTTGTTTTATTTCTTTGATCACCAACTGCCACGACAACACACTCGTTTTTTTATGCAGTACTCCTGACGAACTTCACCCATTGCCCGCATCGTACCGGCTCTTAAGGTAGCTTGTGTTGGAGCACAAGGACAAGCTCGCCATCCCGCCCGCTGCTTTCCTGCATTATTGCTCACGAAAACACAACGCACCCAGGGGAGAGATACCATGGTAAATAGGTAACCTATTTACCATGGTATCCCTCCCCTGCGGCGGCTGCTCTTGATCTCCGGCTGCTCATGATCTCCGTGAACGCACCCGCTGTCTCCAAACCTTGCAGAGCAGCACATTGAAGCGCTTGAAAACACAGCACAACATTCCCTAATAACACTTGCAATGCATTATGACTTCAAAGGTATGACTTTAAGTCTATGACATTATTATTTATTTTGTTTTATTTCTTTGATCACCAACTGCCACGACAACACACTCGTTTTTTTATGCAGTACTCCTGACGAACTTCACCCATTGCCCGCATCGTACCGGCTCTTAAGGTAGCTTGTGTTGGAGCACAAGGACAAGCTCGCCATCCCGCCCGCTGCTTTCCTGCATTATTGCTCACGAAAACACAACGCACCCAGGGGAGAGATACCATGGTAAATAGGTAACCTATTTACCATGGTATCCCTCCCCTGCGGCGGCTGCTCTTGATCTCCGGCTGCTCATGATCTCCGTGAACGCACCCGCTGTCTCCAAACCTTGCAGAGCAGCACATTGAAGCGCTTGAAAACACAGCATAACATTCCCTAATAACACTTGCAATGCATTATGACTTCAAAGGTATGACTTTAAGTCTATGACATTATTATTTATTGATTTTATTTTGTTTTATTTCTTTGATCACCAACTGCCACGACAACACACTCGTTTTTTATGCAGTACTCCTGACGAACTTCACCCATTGCCCGCATCGTACCGGCTCTTAAGGTAGCTTGTGTTGGAGCAGCAGGACAAGCTCGCCATCCCGCCCGCTGCTTTCCTGCATTATTGCTCACGAAAACACAACGCACCCAGGGGAGAGATACCATGGTAAATAGGTAACCTATTTACCATGGTATCCCTCCCCTGCGGCGGCTGCTCTTGATCTCCGGCTGCTCATGATCTCCGTGAACGCACCCGCTGTCTCCAAACCTTGCAGAGCAGCACATTGAAGCGCTTGAAAACACAGCACAACATTCCCTAATAACACTTGCAATGCATTATGACTTCAAAGGTATGACTTTAAGTCTATGACATTATTATTTATTGATTTTATTTTGTTTTATTTCTTTGATCACCAACTGCCACGACAACACACTCGTTTTTTTATGCAGTACTCCTGACGAACTTCACCCATTGCCCGCATCGTACCGGCTCTAAGGTAGCTTGTGTTGGAGCAGCAGGACAAGCTCGCCATCCCGCCCGCTGCTTTCCTGCATTATTGCTCACCAAAACACAACGCACCCAGGGGAGAGATACCATGGTAAATAGGTAACCTATTTACCATGGTATCCCTCCCCTGCGGCGGCTGCTCTTGATCTCCGGCTGCTCATGATCTCCGTGAACGCACCCGCTGTCTCCAAACCTTGCAGAGCAGCACATTGAAGCGCTTGAAAACACAGCACAACATTCCCTAATAACACTTGCAATGCATTATGACTTCAAAGGTATGACTTTAAGTCTATGACATTATTATTTATTGATTTTATTTTGTTTTATTTCTTTGATCACCAACTGCCACGACAACACACTCGTTTTTTTTTTATGCAGTACTCCTGACGAACTTCACCCATTGCCCGCATCGTACCGGCTCTTAAGGTAGCTTGTGTTGGAGCAGCAGGACAAGCTCGCCATCCCGCCCGCTGCTTTCCTGCATTATTGCTCACGAAAACACAACGCACCCAGGGGAGAGATACCATGGTAAATAGGTAACCTATTTACCATGGTATCCCTCCCCTGCGGCGGCTGCTCTTGATCTCCGGCTGCTCATGATCTCCGTGAACGCACCCGCTGTCTCCAAACCTTGGTAGAGCAGCACATTGAAGCGCTTGAAAACACAGCACAACATTCCCTAATAACACTTGCAATGCATTATGACTTCAAAGGTATGACTTTAAGTCTATGACATTATTATTTATTTATTTTATTTTGTTTTATTTCTTTGATCACCAACTGCCATTTACCATGGTATCCCTCCCCTGCGGCGGCTGCTCTTGATCTCCGGCTGCTCTTGATCTCCGTGAACGCACGCGCTGTCTCCAAACCTTGCAGAGCAGCACATTGAAGCGCTTGAAAACACAGCACAACATTCCCTAATAACACTTGCAATGCATTATGACTTCAAAGGTATGACTTTAAGTCTATGACATTATTATTTATTGATTTTATTGTGTTTTATTTCTTTGATCACCAACTGCCACGACAACACACTCGTTTTTTTATGCAGTACTCCTGACGAACTTCACCCATTGCCCGCATAGTACCGGCTCTTAAGGTAGCTTGTGTTGGAGCAGCAGGACAAGCTCGCCATCCCGCCCGCTGCTTTCCTGCATTATTGCTCACGAAAACACAACGCACCCAGGGGAGAGATACCATGGTAAATAGGTAACCGATTTACCATGGTATCCCTCCCCTGCGGCGGCTGCTCTTGATCTCCGGCTGCTCATGATCTCCGTGAACGCACCCGCTGTCTCCAAACCTTGCAGAGCAGCACATTGAAGCGCTTGAAAACACAGCACAACATTCCCTAATAACACTTGCAATGCATTATGACTTCAAAGGTATGACTTTAAGTCTATGACATTATTATTTATTGATTTTATTTTGTTTTATTTCTTTGATCACCAACTGCCACGACAACACACTCGTTTTTTTTTATGCAGTACTCCTGACGAACTTCACCCATTGCCCGCATCGTACCGGCTCTTAAGGTAGCTTGTGTTGGAGCAGCAGGACAAGCTCGCCATCCCGCCCGCTGCTTTCCTGCATTATTGCTCACGAAAACACAACGCACCCAGGGGAGAGATACCATGGTAAATAGGTAACCTATTTACCATGGTATCCCTCCCCTGCGGCGGCTGCTCTTGATCTCCGGCTGCTCATGATCTCCGTGAACGCACCCGCTGTCTCCAAACCTTGCAGAGCAGCACATTGAAGCGCTTGAAAACACAGCACAACATTCCCTAATAACACTTGCAATGCATTATGACTTCAAAGGTATGACTTTAAGTCTATGACATTATTATTTATTGATTTTATTTTGTTTTATTTCTTTGATCACCAACTGCCATTTACCATGGTATCCCTCCCCTGCGGCGGCTGCTCTTGATCTCCGGCTGCTCTTGATCTCCGTGAACGCACGCGCTGTCTCCAAGCCTTGCAGAGCAGCACATTGAAGCGCTTGAAAACACAGCACAACATTCCCTAATAACACTTGCAATGCATTATGACTTCAAAGGTATGACTTTAAGTCTATGACATTATTATTTATTGATTTTATTGTGTTTTATTTCTTTGATCACCAACTGCCACGACAACACACTCGTTTTTTTATGCAGTACTCCTGACGAACTTCACCCATTGCCCGCATAGTACCGGCTCTTAAGGTAGCTTGTGTTGGAGCAGCAGGACAAGCTCGCCATCCCGCCCGCTGCTTTCCTGCATTATTGCTCACGAAAACACAACGCACCCAGGGGAGAGATATACCTCCCCTGCGGCGGCTGCTCTTGATCTCCGGCTGCTCATGATCTCCGTGAATGCACCCGCTGTCTCCAAACCTTGCAGAGCAGCACATTGAAGCGCTTGAAAACACAGCACAACATTCCCTAATAACACTTGCAATGCATTATGACTTCAAAGGTATGACTTTAAGTCTATGACATTATTATTTATTTTGTTTTATTTCTTTGATCACCAACTGCCACGACAACACACTCGTTTTTTTATGCAGTACTCCTGACGAACTTCACCCATTGCCCGCATCGTACCGGCTCTTAAGGTAGCTTGTGTTGGAGCACAAGGACAAGCTCGCCATCCCGCCCGCTGCTTTCCTGCATTATTGCTCACGAAAACACAACGCACCCAGGGGAGAGATACCATGGTAAATAGGTAACCTATTTACCATGGTATCCCTCCCCTGCGGCGGCTGCTCTTGATCTCCGGCTGCTCATGATCTCCGTGAACGCACCCGCTGTCTCCAAACCTTGCAGAGCAGCACATTGAAGCGCTTGAAAACACAGCACAACATTCCCTAATAACACTTGCAATGCATTATGACTTCAAAGGTATGACTTTAAGTCTATGACATTATTATTTATTGATTTTATTGTGTTTTATTTCTTTGATCACCAACTGCCACGACAACACACTCGTTTTTTTATGCAGTACTCCTGACGAACTTCACCTATTGCCAGCATCGTACCGGCTCTAAGGTAGCTTGTGTTGGAGCAGCAGGACAAGCTCGCCATCCCGCCCGCTGCTTTCCTGCATTATTGCTCACGAAAACACAACGCACCCAGGGGAGAGATACCATGGTAAATAGGTAACCTATTTACCATGGTATCCCTCCCTTGCGGCGGCTGCTCTTGATCTCCGGCTGCTCATGATCTCCGTGAACGCACCCGCTGTCTCCAAACCTTGCAGAGCAGCACATTGAAGCGCTTGAAAACACAGCACAACATTCCCTAATAACACTTGCAATGCATTATGACTTCAAAGGTATGACTTTAAGTCTATGGCATTATTATTTATTGATTTTATTTTGTTTTATTTCTTTGATCACCAACTGCCACGACAACACACTCGTTTTTTTATGCAGTACTCCTGACGAACTTCACCCATTGCCCGCATCGTACCGGCTCTTAAGGTAGCTTGTGTTGGAGCAGCAGGACTAGCTCGCCATCCCGCCCGCTGCTTTCCTGCATTATTGCTCACGAAAACACAACGCACCCAGGGGAGAGATACCATGGTAAATAGGTAACCTATTTACCATGGTATCCCTCCCCTGCGGCGGCTGCTCTTGATCTCCGGCTGCTCATGATCTCCGTGAACGCACCCGCTGTCTCCAAACCTTGCAGAGCAGCACATTGAAGCGCTTGAAAACACAGCACAACATTCCCTAATAACACTTGCAATGCATTATGACTTCAAAGGTATGACTTTAAGTCTATGACATTATAATTTATTGATTTTATTTTGTTTTATTTCTTTGATCACCAACTGCCACGACAACACACTCGTTTTTTTTATGCAGTACTCCTGACGAACTTCACCCATTGCCCGCATCGTACCGGCTCTTAAGGTAGCTTGTGTTGGAGCAGCAGGACAAGCTCGCCATCCCGCCCGCTGCTTTCCTGCATTATTGCTCACGAAAACACAACGCACCCAGGGGAGAGATACCATGGTAAATAGGTAACCTATTTACCATGGTATCCCTCCCCTGCGGCGGCTGCTCTTGATCTCCGGCTGCTCATGATCTCCGTGAACGCACCCGCTGTCTCCAAACCTTGCAGAGCAGCACATTGAAGCGCTTGAAAACACAGCACAACATTCCCTAATAACACTTGCAATGCATTATGACTTCAAAGGTATGACTTTAAGTCTATGACATTATTATTATTTATTGATTTTATTTTGTTTTATTTCTTTGATCACCAACTGCCACGACAACACACTCGTTTTTTTATGCAGTACTCCTGACGAACTTCACCCATTGCCCGCATCGTACCGGCTCTTAAGGTAGCTTGTGTTGGAGCAGCAGGACTAGCTCGCCATCCCGCCCGCTGCTTTCCTGCATTATTGCTCACGAAAACACAACGCACCCAGGGGAGAGATACCATGGTAAATAGGTAACCTATTTACCATGGTATCCCTCCCCTGCGGCGGCTGCTCTTGATCTCCGGCTGCTCATGATCTCCGTGAACGCACCCGCTGTCTCCAAACCTTGCAGAGCAGCACATTGAAGCGCTTGAAAACACAGCACAACATTCCCTAATAACACTTGCAATGCATTATGACTTCAAAGGTATGACTTTAAGTCTATGACATTATAATTTATTGATTTTATTTTGTTTTATTTCTTTGATCACCAACTGCCACGACAACACACTCGTTTTTTTTATGCAGTACTCCTGACGAACTTCACCCATTGCCCGCATCGTACCGGCTCTTAAGGTAGCTTGTGTTGGAGCAGCAGGACAAGCTCGCCATCCCGCCCGCTGCTTTCCTGCATTATTGCTCACGAAAACACAACGCACCCAGGGGAGAGATACCATGGTAAATAGGTAACCTATTTACCATGGTATCCCTCCCCTGCGGCGGCTGCTCTTGATCTCCGGCTGCTCATGATCTCCGTGAACGCACCCGCTGTCTCCAAACCTTGCAGAGCAGCACATTGAAGCGCTTGAAAACACAGCACAACATTCCCTAATAACACTTGCAATGCATTATGACTTCAAAGGTATGACTTTAAGTCTATGACATTATTATTATTTATTGATTTTATTTTGTTTTATTTCTTTGATCACCAACTGCCACGACAACACACTCGTTTTTTTACGCAGTACTCCTGACGAACTTCACCCATTGCCCGCATCGTACCGGCTCTAAGGTAGCTTGTGTTGGAGCAGCAGGACAAGCTCGCCATCCCGCCCGCTGCTTTCCTGCATTATTGCTCACGAAAACACAACGCACCCAGGGGAGAGATACCATGGTAAATAGGTAACCTATTTACCATGGTATCCCTCCCCTGCGGCGGCTGCTCTTGATCTCCGGCTGCTCATGATCTCCGTGAACGCACCCGCTGTCTCCAAACCTTGCAGAGCAGCACATTGAAGCGCTTGAAAACACAGCACAACATTCCCTAATAACACTTGCAATGCATTATGACTTCAAAGGTATGACTTTAAGTCTATGACATTATTATTTATTGATTTTATTTTGTTTTATTTCTTTGATCACCAACTGCCACGACAACACACTCGTTTTTTTTTATGCAGTACTCCTGACGAACTTCACCCATTGCCCGCATCGTACCGGCTCTTAAGGTAGCTTGTGTTGGAGCAGCAGGACAAGCTCGCCATCCCGCCCGCTGCTTTCCTGCATTATTGCTCACGAAAACACAACGCACCCAGGGGAGAGATACCATGGTAAATAGGTAACCTATTTACCATGGTATCCCTCCCCTGCGGCGGCTGCTCTTGATCTCCGGCTGCTCATGATCTCCGTGAACGCACCCGCTGTCTCCAAACCTTGCAGAGCAGCACATTGAAGCGCTTGAAAACACAGCACAACATTCCCTAATAACACTTGCAATGCATTATGACTTCAAAGGTATGACTTTAAGTCTATGACATTATTATTTATTGATTTTATTTTGTTTTATTTCTTTGATCACCAACTGCCACGACAACACACTCGTTTTTTTTATGCAGTACTCCTGACGAACTTCACCCATTGCCCGCATCGTACCGGCTCTTAAGGTAGCTTGTGTTGGAGCAGCAGGACAAGCTCGCCATCCCGCCCGCTGCTTTCCTGCATTATTGCTCACGAAAACACAACGCACCCAGGGGAGAGATACCATGGTAAATAGGTAACCTATTTACCATGGTATCCCTCCCCTGCGGCGGCTGCTCTTGATCTCCGGCTGCTCATGATCTCCGTGAACGCACCCGCTGTCTCCAAACCTTGCAGAGCAGCACATTGAAGCGCTTGAAAACACAGCACAACATTCCCTAATAACACTTGCAATGCATTATGACTTCAAAGGTATGACTTTAAGTCTATGACATTATTATTATTTATTGATTTTATTTTGTTTTATTTCTTTGATCACCAACTGCCACGACAACACACTCGTTTTTTTATGCAGTACTCCTGACGAACTTCACCCATTGCCCGCATCGTACCGGCTCTTAAGGTAGCTTGTGTTGGAGCAGCAGGACAAGCTCGCCATCCCGCCCGCTGCTTTCCTGCATTATTGCTCACGAAAACACAACGCACCCAGGGGAGAGATATACCTCCCCTGCGGCGGCTGCTCTTGATCTCCGGCTGCTCATGATCTCCGTGAACGCACCCGCTGTCTCCAAACCTTGCAGAGCAGCACATTGAAGCGCTTGAAAACACAGCACAACATTCCCTAATAACACTTGCAATGCATTATGACTTCAAAGGTATGACTTTAAGTCTATGACATTATTATTTATTTTGTTTTATTTCTTTGATCACCAACTGCCACGACAACACACTCGTTTTTTTATGCAGTACTCCTGACGAACTTCACCCATTGCCCGCATCGTACCGGCTCTTAAGGTAGCTTGTGTTGGAGCAGCAGGACAAGCTCGCCATCCCGCCCGCTGCTTTCCTGCATTATTGCTCACGAAAACACAACGCACCCAGGGGAGAGATACCATGGTAAATATGTAACCTATTTACCATGGTATCCCTCCCCTGCGGCGGCTGCTCTTGATCTCCGGCTGCTCATGATCTCCGTGAACGCACCCGCTGTCTCCAAACCTTGCAGAGCAGCACATTGAAGCGCTTGAAAACACAGCACAACATTCCCTAATAACACTTGCAATGCATTATGACTTCAAAGGTATGACTTTAAGTCTATGACATTATTATTTATTGATTTTATTTTGTTTTATTTCTTTGATCACCAACTGCCACGACAACACACTCGTTTTTTTTACGCAGTACTCCTGACGAACTTCACCCATTGCCCGCATCGTACCGGCTCTTAAGGTAGCTTGTGTTGGAGCAGCAGGACAAGCTCGCCATCCCGCCCGCTGCTTTCCTGCATTATTGCTCACGAAAACACAACGCACCCAGGGGAGAGATACCATGGTAAATAGGTAACCTATTTACCATGGTAACCTATTTACCATGGTATCCCTCCCCTGCGGCGGCTGCTCTTGATCTCCGGCTGCTCATGATCTCCGTGAACGCACCCGCTGTCTCCAAACCTTGCAGAGCAGCACATTGAAGCGCTTGAAAACACAGCACAACATTCCCTAATAACACTTGCAATGCATTATGACTTCAAAGGTATGACTTTAAGTCTATGACATTATTATTTATTGATTTTATTTTGTTTTATTTCTTTGATCACCAACTGCCACGACAACACACTCGTTTTTTTTATGCAGTACTCCTGACGAACTTCACCCATTGCCCGCATCGTACCGGCTCTTAAGGTAGCTTGTGTTGGAGCAGCAGGACAAGCTCGCCATCCCGCCCGCTGCTTTCCTGCATTATTGCTCACGAAAACACAACGCACCCAGGGGAGAGATACCATGGTAAATATGTAACCTATTTACCATGGTATCCCTCCCCTGCGGCGGCTGCTCTTGATCTCCGGCTGCTCATGATCTCCGTGAACGCACCCGCTGTCTCCAAACCTTGCAGAGCAGCACATTGAAGCGCTTGAAAACACAGCACAACATTCCCTAATAACACTTGCAATGCATTATGACTTCAAAGGTATGACTTTAAGTCTATGACATTATTATTTATTGATTTTATTTTGTTTTATTTCTTTGATCACCAACTGCCACGACAACACACTCGTTTTTTTTATGCAGTACTCCTGACGAACTTCACCCATTGCCCGCATCGTACCGGCTCTTAAGGTAGCTTGTGTTGGAGCAGCAGGACAAGCTCGCCATCCCGCCCGCTGCTTTCCTGCATTATTGCTCACGAAAACACAACGCACCCAGGGGAGAGATACCATGGTAAATATGTAACCTATTTACCATGGTATCCCTCCCCTGCGGCGGCTGCTCTTGATCTCCGGCTGCTCATGATCTCCGTGAACGCACCCGCTGTCTCCAAACCTTGCAGAGCAGCACATTGAAGCGCTTGAAAACACAGCACAACATTCCCTAATAACACTTGCAATGCATTATGACTTCAAAGGTATGACTTTAAGTCTATGACATTATTATTTATTGATTTTATTTTGTTTTATTTCTTTGATCACCAACTGCCACGACAACACACTCGTTTTTTTTTACGCAGTACTCCTGACGAACTTCACCCATTGCCCGCATCGTACCGGCTCTTAAGGTAGCTTGTGTTGGAGCAGCAGGACAAGCTCGCCATCCCGCCCGCTGCTTTCCTGCATTATTGCTCACGAAAACACAACGCACCCAGGGGAGAGATACCATGGTAAATAGGTAACCTATTTACCATGGTAACCTATTTACCATGGTATCCCTCCCCTGCGGCGGCTGCTCTTGATCTCCGGCTGCTCATGATCTCCGTGAACGCACCCGCTGTCTCCAAACCTTGCAGAGCAGCACATTGAAGCGCTTGAAAACACAGCACAACATTCCCTAATAACACTTGCAATGCATTATGACTTCAAAGGTATGACTTTAAGTCTATGACATTATTATTTATTGATTTTATTTTGTTTTATTTCTTTGATCACCAACTGCCACGACAACACACTCGTTTTTTTTACGCAGTACTCCTGACGAACTTCACCCATTGCCCGCATCGTACCGGCTCTTAAGGTAGCTTGTGTTGGAGCAGCAGGACAAGCTCGCCATCCCGCCCGCTGCTTTCCTGCATTATTGCTCACGAAAACACAACGCACCCAGGGGAGAGATACCATGGTAAATAGGTAACCTATTTACCATGGTATCCCTCCCCTGCGGCGGCTGCTCTTGATCTCCGTCTGCTCATGATCTCCGTGAACGCACCCGCTGTCTCCAAACCTTGCAGAGCAGCACATTGAAGCGCTTGAAAACACAGCACAACATTCCCTAATAACACTTGCAATGCATTATGACTTCAAAGGTATGACTTTAAGTCTATGACATTATTATTTATTGATTTTATTTTGTTTTATTTCTTTGATCACCAACTGCCACGACAACACACTCGTTTTTTTTTATGCAGTACTCCTGACGAACTTCACCCATTGCCCGCATCGTACCGGCTCTTAAGGTAGCTTGTGTTGGAGCAGCAGGACAAGCTCGCCATCCCGCCCGCTGCTTTCCTGCATTATTGCTCACGAAAACACAACGCACCCAGGGGAGAGATATACCTCCCCTGCGGCGGCTGCTCTTGATCTCCGGCTGCTCATGATCTCCGTGAACGCACCCGCTGTCTCCAAACCTTGCAGAGCAGCACATTGAAGCGCTTGAAAACACAGCACAACATTCCCTAATAACACTTGCAATGCATTATGACTTCAAAGGTATGACTTTAAGTCTATGACATTATTAGTTATTGATTTTATTTTGTTTTATTTCTTTGATCACCAACTGCCACGACAACACACTCGTTTTTTTTACGCAGTACTCCTGACGAACTTCACCCATTGCCCGCATCGTACCGGCTCTTAAGGTAGCTTGTGTTGGAGCAGCAGGACAAGCTCGCCATCCCGCCCGCTGCTTTCCTGCATTATTGCTCACGAAAACACAACGCACCCAGGGGAGAGATACCATGGTAAATAGGTAACCTATTTACCATGGTATCCCTCCCCTGCGGCGGCTGCTCTTGATCTCCGGCTGCTCATGATCTCCGTGAACGCACCCGCTGTCTCCAAACCTTGCAGAGCAGCACATTGAAGCGCTTGAAAACACAGCACAACATTCCCTAATAACACTTGCAATGCATTATGACTTCAAAGGTATGACTTTAAGTCTATGACATTATTATTATTTATTGATTTTATTTTGTTTTATTTCTTTGATCACCAACTGCCACGACAACACACTCGTTTTTTTATGCAGTACTCCTGACGAACTTCACCCATTGCCCGCATCGTACCGGCTCTAAGGTAGCTTGTGTTGGAGCAGCAGGACAAGCTCGCCATCCCGCCCGCTGCTTTCCTGCATTATTGCTCACGAAAACACAACGCACCCAGGGGAGAGATACCATGGTAAATAGGTAACCTATTTACCATGGTATCCCTCCCCTGCGGCGGCTGCTCTTGATCTCCGGCTGCTCATGATCTCCTAGAACGCACCCGCTGTCTCCAAACCTTGCAGAGCAGCACATTGAAGCGCTTGAAAACACAGCACAACATTCCCTAATAACACTTGCAATGCATTATGACTTCAAAGGTATGACTTTAAGTCTATGACATTATTATTTATTGATTTTATTTTGTTTTATTTCTTTGATCACCAACTGCCACGACAACACACTCGTTTTTTTATGCAGTACTCCTGACGAACTTCACCCATTGCCCGAATCGTACCGGCTCTTAAGGTAGCTTGTGATGGAGCAGCAGGACAAGCTCGCCATCCCGCCCGCTGCTTTCCTGCATTATTGCTCACCAAAACACAACGCACCCAGGGGAGATATACCATGGTAAATAGGTAACCTATTTACCATGGTATCCCTCCCCTGCGGCGGCTGCTCTTGATCTCCGGCTGCTCTTGATCTCCGTGAACGCACCCGCTGTCTCCAAACCTTGCAGAGCAGCACATTGAAGCGCTTGAAAACACAGCACAACATTCCCTAATAACACTTGCAATGCATTATGACTTCAAAGGTATGCCTTTAAGTCTATGACATTATTATTTATTGATTTTATTGTGTTTTATTTCTTTGATCACCAACTGCCACGACAACACACTCGTTTTTTTATGCAGTACTCCTGACGAACTTCACCCATTGCCCGCATAGTACCGGCTCTTAAGGTAGCTTGTGTTGGAGCAGCAGGACAAGCTCGCCATCCCGCCCGCTGCTTTCCTGCATTATTGCTCACGAAAACACAACGCACCCAGGGGAGATATACCATGGTAAATAGGTAACCTATTTACCATGGTATCCCTCCCCTGCGGCGGCTGCTCTTGATCTCCGGCTGCTCTTGATCTCCGTGAACGCACGCGCTGTCTCCAAGCCTTGCAGAGCAGCACATTGAAGCGCTTGAAAACACAGCACAACATTCCCTAATAACACTTGCAATGCATTATGACTTCAAAGGTATGACTTTAAGTCTATGACATTATTATTTATTGATTTTATTGTGTTTTATTTCTTTGATCACCAACTGCCACGACAACACACTCGTTTTTTTATGCAGTACTCCTGACGAACTTCACCCATTGCCCGCATAGTACCGGCTCTTAAGGTAGCTTGTGTTGGAGCAGCAGGACAAGCTCGCCATCCCGCCCGCTGCTTTCCTGCATTATTGCTCACGAAAACACAACGCACCCAGGGGAGAGATATACCTCCCCTGCGGCGGCTGCTCTTGATCTCCGGCTGCTCATGATCTCCGTGAACGCACCCGCTGTCTCCAAACCTTGCAGAGCAGCACATTGAAGCGCTTGAAAACACAGCACAACATTCCCTAATAACACTTGCAATGCATTATGACTTCAAAGGTATGACTTTAAGTCTATGACATTATTATTTATTGATTTTATTTTGTTTTATTTCTTTGATCACCAACTGCCACGACAACACACTCGTTTTTTTATGCAGTACTCTTGACGAACTTCACCCATTGCCCGCATCGTACCTGCTCTTAAGGTAGCTTGTGTTGGAGCAGCAGGACAAGCTCGCCATCCCGCCCGCTGCTTTCCTGCATTATTGCTCACCAAAACACAACGCACCCAGGGGAGAGATACCATGGTAAATAGGTAACCTATTTACCATGGTATCCCTCCCCTGCGGCGGCTGCTCTTGATCTCCGGCTGCTCTTGATCTCCGTGAACGCACCCGCTGTCTTCAAACCTTGCAGAGCAGCACATTGAAGCGCTTGAAAACACAGCACAACATTCGCTAATAACACTTGCAATGCATTATGACTTCAAAGGTATGGCTTTAGGTCTATGACATTATTATTTATTGATTTTATTTTGTTTTATTTCTTTGATACCAACTGCCACGACAACACACTCGTATTTTTTATGCAGTACTCCTGACGAACTTCACCCATTGCCCGCATCGTACCGGCTCTTAAGGTAGCTTGTGTTGGAGCAGCAGGACAAGCTCGCCATCCCGCCCGCTGCTTTCCTGCATTATTGCTCACCAAAACCGTTCGCCGAAACAAAAATAGGTAAATAGGTAACCTATTTACCATGGTATCTCTCCCCTGGGTGCCTTTTGTTTTGCGCCGGCTGCTCTTGATCTCAGTGAACGCACCCGCTGTCTCCAAACCTTGCAGAGCAGCACATTGAAGCGCTTGAAAACACAGCACAACATTCCCTAATAACACTTGCAATGCATTATGACTTCAAAGGTATGACTTTAAGTCTATGACATTATTATTTATTGATTTTATTTTGTTTTATTTCTTTGATCACCAACTGCCACGACAACACACTCGTTTTTTTTATGCAGTACTCCTGACGAACTTCACCCATTGCCCGCATCGTACCGGCTCTTAAGGTAGCTTGTGTTGGAGCAGCAGGACAAGCTCGCCATCCCGCCCGCTGCTTTCCTGCATTATTGCTCACGAAAACACAACGCACCCAGGCGAGAGATACCATGGTAAATTATTATAAGGTAACCTATTTACCATGGTATCCCTCCCCTGCGGCGGCTGCTCTTGATCTCCGGCTGCTCATGATCTCCGTGAACGCACCCGCTGTCTCCAAACCTTGCAGAGCAGTACATTGAAGCGCTTGAAAACACAGCACAACATTCCCTAATAACACTTGCAATGCATTATGACTTTAAAGGTATGGCTTTAGGTCTATGACATTATTATTTATTGATTTTATTTTGTTTTATTTCTTTGATCACCAACTGCCACGACAACACACTCGTTTTTTTATGCAGTACTCTTGACGAACTTCACCCATTGCCCGCATCGTACCTGCTCTTAAGGTAGCTTGTGTTGGAGCAGCAGGACAAGCTCGCCATCCCGCCCGCTGCTTTCCTGCATTATTGCTCACCAAAACACAACGCACCCAGGGGAGAGATACCATGGTAAATAGGTAACCTATTTACCATGGTATCCCTCCCCTGCGGCGGCTGCTCTTGATCTCCGGCTGCTCTTGATCTCCGTGAACGCACGCGCTGTCTCCAAGCCTTGCAGAGCAGCACATTGAAGCGCTTGAAAACACAGCACAACATTCGCTAATAACACTTGCAATGCATTATGACTTCAAAGGTATGGCTTTAGGTCTATGACATTATTATTTATTGATTTTATTTTGTTTTATTTCTTTGATACCAACTGCCACGACAACACACTCGTATTTTTTATGCAGTACTCCTGACGAACTTCACCCATTGCCCGCATCGTACCGGCTCTTAAGGTAGCTTGTGTTGGAGCAGCAGGACAAGCTCGCCATCCCGCCCGCTGCTTTCCTGCATTATTGCTCACCAAAACCGTTCGCCGAAACAAAAATAGGTAAATAGGTAACCTATTTACCATGGTATCTCTCCCCTGGGTGCCTTTTGTTTTGCGCCGGCTGCTCTTGATCTCAGTGAACGCACCCGCTGTCTCCAAACCTTGCAGAGCAGCACATTGAAGCGCTTGAAAACACAGCACAACATTCCCTAATAACACTTGCAATGCATTATGACTTCAAAGGTATGGCTTTAGGTCTATGACATTATTATTTATTGATTTTATTTTGTTTTATTTCTTTGATCACCAACTGCCACAACAACACACTCGTATTTTTTATGCAGTACTCCTGACGAACTTCACCCATTGCCCGCATCGTACCGGCTCTTAAGGTAGCTTGTGTTGGAGCAGCAGGACAAGCTCGCCATCCCGCCCGCTGCTTTCCTGCATTATTGCTCACCAAAACACAACGCACCCAGGGGAGAGATACCATGGTAAATAGGTAACCTATTTACCATGGTATCCCTCCCCTGCGGCGGCTGCTCTTGATCTCCGGCTGCTCTTGATCTCCGTGAACGCACCCGCTGTCTCCAAACCTTGCAGAGCAGCACATTGAAGCGCTTGAAAACACAGCACAACATTCCCTAATAACACTTGTAATGCATTATGACTTCAAAGGTATGGCTTTAGGTCTATGACATTATTATTTATTGATTTTATTTTGTTTTATTTCTTTGATCACCAACTGCCACGACAACACACTCGTATTTTTTATGCAGTACTCCTGACGAACTTCACCCATTGCCCGCATCGTACCGGCTCTTAAGGTAGCTTGTGTTGGAGCAGCAGGACAAGCTCGCCATCCCGCCCGCTGCTTTCCTGCATTATTGCTCACCAAAACACAACGCACCCGGTATCCCTCCCCTGCGGCGGCTGCTCTTGATCTCCGGTTGCTCTTGATCTCCGTGAACGCACGCGCTGTCTCCAAACCTTGCAGAGCAGCACATTGAAGCGCTTGAAAACACAGCACAACATTCCCTAATAACACTTGCAATGCATTATGACTTCAAAGGTATGGCTTTAGGTCTATGACATTATTATTTATTGATTTTATTTTGTTTTATTTCTTTGATCACCAACTGCCACGACAACACACTCGTATTTTTTATGCAGTACTCCTGATGAACTTCACCCATTGCCCGCATCGTACCGGCTCTTAAGGTAGCTTGTGTTGGAGCAGCAGGATAAGCTCGCCATCCCGCCCGCTGCTTTCCTGCATTATTGCTCACCAAAACCGTTCGCCGAAACAAAAATAGGGAAATAGGTAACCTATTTACCATGGTATCCCTACCCTGCTGCGGCTGCTCTTGATCTCCGGCTGCTCTTGATCTCCGTGAACGCACCCGCTGTCTCCAAACCTTGCAGAGCAGCACATTGAAGCGCTTGAAAACACAGCACAACATTCCCTAATAACACTTGCAATGCATTATGACTTCAAAGGTATGGCTTTAGGTCTATGACATTATTATTTATTGATTTTATTTTGTTTTATTTCTTTGATCACCAACTGCCACGACAACACACTCGTATTTTTTATGAAGTACTCCTGACGAACTTCACCCATTGCCCGCATCGTACCGGCTCTTAAGGTAGCTTGTGTTGGAGCAGCAGGACAAGCTCGCCATCCCGCCCGCTGCTTTCCTGCATTATTGCTCACGAAAACACAACGCACCCAGGGGAGAGATACCATGGTAAATAGGTAACCTATTTACCATGGTATCCCTCCCCTGCGGCGGCTGCTCTTGATCTCCGGCTGCTCTTGATCTCCGTGAACGCACCCGCTGTCTCCAAACCTTGCAGAGCAGCACATTGAAGCGCTTGAAAACACAGCACAACATTCCCTAATAACACTTGAAATGCATTATGACTTCAAAGGTATGACTTTAAGTCTATGACATTATTATTTATTGATTTTATTTTGTTTTATTTCTTTGATCACCAACTGCCACGACAACACACTCGTTTTTTTTATGCAGTACTCCTGACGAACTTCACCCATTGCCCGCATCGTACCGGCTCTTAAGGTAGCTTGTGTTGGAGCAGCAGGACAAGCTCGCCATCCCGCCCGCTGCTTTCCTGCATTATTGCTCACGAAAACACAACGCACCCAGGGGAGAGATACCATGGTAAATAGGTAACCTATTTACCATGGTATCCCTCCCCTGCGGCGGCTGCTCTTGATCTCCGGCTGCTCATGATCTCCGTGAACGCACCCGCTGTCTCCAAACCTTGCAGAGCAGCACATTGAAGCGCTTGAAAACACAGCACAACATTCCCTAATAACACTTGCAATGCATTATGACTTCAAAGGTATGACTTTAAGTCTATGACATTATTATTTATTGATTTTATTTTGTTTTATTTCTTTGATCACCATCTGCCACGACAACACACTCGTTTTTTTATGCAGTACTCCTGACGAACTTCACCCATTGCCCGCATCGTACCGGCTCTTAAGGTAGCTTGTGTTGGAGCAGCAGGACAAGCTCGCCATCCCGCCCGCTGCTTTCCTGCATTATTGCTCACGAAAACACAACGCACCCAGGGGAGAGATACCATGGTAAATTATTATAAGGTAATTATTTACCATGGTATCCCTCCCCTGCGGCGGCTGCTCTTGATCTCCGGCTGCTCATGATCTCCGTGAACGCACCCGCTGTCTCCAAACCTTGCAGAGCAGCACATTGAAGCGCTTGAAAACACAGCACAACATTCCCTAATAACACTTGCAATGCATTATGACTTCAAAGGTATGGCTTTAGGTCTATGACATTATTATTTATTGATTTTATTTTGTTTTATTTCTTTGATCACCAACTGCCACGACAACACACTCGTTTTTTTATGCAGTACTCCTGACGATCTTCACCCATTGCCCGCATCGTACCGGCTCTTAAGGTAGCTTGTGTTGGAGCAGCAGGACAAGCTCGCCATCCCGCCCGCTGCTTTCCTGCATTATTGCTCACCAAAACACAACGCACCCAGGGGAGAGATACCATGGTAAATAGGTAACCTATTTACCATGGTATCCCTCCCCTGCGGCGGCTGCTCTTGATCTCCGGCTGCTCTTGATCTCCGTGAACGCACACGCTGTCTGCAAACCTTGCAGAGCAGCACATTGAAGCGCTTGAAAACACAGCACAACATTCCCTAATAACACTTGCAATGCATTATGACTTCAAAGGTATGGCTTTAGGTCTATGACATTATTATTTATTGATTTTATTTTGTTTTATTTCTTTGATCACCAACTGCCACGACAACACACTCGTATTTTTTATGCAGTACTCCTGACGAACTTCACCCTTTGCCCGCATCGTACCGGCTCTTAAGGTAGCTTGTGTTGGAGCAGCAGGACAAGCTCGCCATCCCGCCCGCTGCTTTCCTGCATTATTGCTCACCAAAACCGTTCGCCGAAACAAAAATAGGTAAATAGGTAACCTATTTACCATGGTATCTCTCCCCTGGGTGCCTTTTGTTTTGCGCCGGCTGCTCTTGATCTCAGTGAACGCACCCGCTGTCTCCAAACCTTGCAGAGCAGCACATTGAAGCGCTTGAAAACACAGCACAACATTCCCTAATAACACTTGCAATGCATTATGACTTCAAAGGTATGGCTTTAGGTCTATGACATTATTATTTATTGATTTTATTTTGTTTTATTTCTTTGATCACCAACTGCCACGACAACACACTCGTATTTTTTATGCAGTACTCCTGACGAACTTCACCCATTGCCCGCATCGTAACGGCTCTTAAGGTAGCTTGTGTTGGAGCAGCAGGACAAGCTCGCCATCCCGCCCGCTGCTTTCCTGCATTATTGCTCACCAAAACCGTTCGCCGAAACAAAAATAGGTAAATAGGTAACCTATTTACCATGGTATCTCTCCCCTGGGTGCCTTTTGTTTTGCGCCGGCTGCTCTTGATCTCAGTGAACGCACCCGCTGTCTCCAAACCTTGCAGAGCAGCACATTGAAGCGCTTGAAAACACAGCACAACATTCCCTAATAACACTTGCAATGCATTATGACTTCAAAGGTATGGCTTTAGGTCTATGACATTATTATTTATTGATTTTATTTTGTTTTATTTCTTTGATCACCAACTGCCACGACAACACACTCGTATTTTTTATGCAGTACTCCTGACGAACTTCACCCATTGCCCGCATCGTACCGGCTCTTAAGGTAGCTTGTGTTGGAGCAGCAGGACAAGCTCGCCATCCCGCCCGCTGCTTTCCTGCATTATTGCTCACCAAAACACAACGCACCCAGGGGAGAGATACCATGGTAAATAGGTAACCTATTTACCATGGTATCCCTCCCCTGCGGCGGCTGCTCTTGATCTCCGGCTGCTCATGATCTCCGTGAACGCACCCGCTGTCTCCAAACCTTGCAGAGCAGCACATTGAAGCGCTTGAAAACACAGCACAACATTCCCTAATAACACTTGCAATGCATTATGACTTCAAAGGTATGGCTTTAGGTCTATGACATTATTATTTATTGATTTTATTTTGTTTTATTTCTTTGATCACCAACTGCCACGACAACACACTCGTTTTTTTATGCAGTACTCCTGACGAACTTCACCCATTGCCCGCATCGTACCGGCTCTTAAGGTAGCTTGTGTTGGAGCAGCAGGACAAGCTCGCCATCCCGCCCGCTGCTTTCCTGCATTATTGCTCACCAAAACACAACGCACCCAGGGGAGAGATACCATGGTAAATAGGTAACCTATTTACCATGGTATCCCTCCCCTGCGGCGGCTGCTCTTGATCTCCGGCTGCTCTTGATCTCCGTGAACGCACCCGCTGTCTCCAAACCTTGCAGAGCAGCACATTGAAGCGCTTGAAAACACAGCACAACATTCCCTAATAACACTTGCAATGCATTATGACTTCAAAGGTATGGCTTTAGGTCTATGACATTATTATTTATTGATTTTATTTTGTTTTATTTCTTTGATCACCAACTGCCACGACAACACACTCGTATTTTTTATGCAGTACTCCTGACGAACTTCACCCATTGCCCGCATCGTACCGGCTCTTAAGGTAGCTTGTGTTGGAGCAGCAGGACAAGCTCGCCATCCCGCCCGCTGCTTTCCTGCATTATTGCTCACCAAAACACAACGCACCCGGTATCCCTCCCCTGCGGCGGCTGCTCTTGATCTCCGGTTGCTCTTGATCTCCGTGAACGCACGCGCTGTCTCCAAACCTTGCAGAGCAGCACATTGAAGCGCTTGAAAACACAGCACAACATTCCCTAATAACACTTGCAATGCATTATGACTTCAAAGGTATGGCTTTAGGTCTATGACATTATTATTTATTGATTTTATTTTGTTTTATTTCTTTGATCACCAACTGCCACGACAACACACTTGTATTTTTTATGCAGTACTCCTGATGAACTTCACCCATTGCCCGCATCGTACCGGCTCTTAAGGTAGCTTGTGTTGGAGCAGCAGGACAAGCTCGCCATCCCGCCCGCTGCTTTCCTGCATTATTGCTCACCAAAACCGTTCGCCGAAACAAAAATAGGTAAATAGGTAATCTATTTACCATGGTATCCCTACCCTGCTGCGGCTGCTCTTGATCTCCGGCTGCTCTTGATCTCCGTGAACGCACCCGCTGTCTCCAATCCTTGCAGAGCAGCACATTGAAGTGCTTGAAAACACAGCACAACATTCCCTAATAACACTTGCAATGCATTATGACTTCAAAGGTATGGCTTTAGGTCTATGACATTATTATTTATTGATTTTATTTTGTTTTATTTCTTTGATCACCAACTGCCACGACAACACACTCGTATTTTTTATGCAGTACTCCTGACGAACTTCACCCATTGCCCGCATCGTACTGGCTCTTAAGGTAGCTTGTGTAGGAGCAGCAGGACAAGCTCGCCATCCCGCCCGCTGCTTTCCTGCATTATTGCTCACCAAAATACAACGCACCCAGGGGAGAGTTACCATGGTAAATAGGTAACCTATTTACCATGGTATCCCTCCCCTGCGGCGGCTGCTCTTGATCTCCGGCTGCTCTTGATCTCCGTGAACGCACCCGCTGTCTCCAAACCTTGCAGAGCAGCACATTGAAGCGCTTGAAAACACAGCACAACATTCCCTAATAACACTTGCAATGCATTATGACTTCAAAGGTATGACTTTAAGTCTATGACTGTATTATTTATTGATTTTTTTTTTTTTTTTTTTTTCTTTGATCACCAACTGCCACGACAACACACTCGTTTTTTTTATGCAGTACTCCTGACGAACTTCACCCATTGCCCGCATCGTACCGGCTCTTAAGGTAGCTTGTGTTGGAGCAACAGGACAAGCTCGCCATCCCGCCCGCTGCTTTCCTGCATTATTGCTCACCAAAACACAACGCACCCAGGGGAGAGATACCATGGTAAATAGGTAACCTATTTACCATGGTATCCCTCCCCTGCGGCGGCTGCTCTTGATCTCCGGCTGCTCTTGATCTCCGTGAACGCACGCGCTGTCTCCAAACCTTGCAGAGCAGCACATTGAAGCGCTTGAAAACACAGCACAACATTCCCAATAACACTTGCAATGCATTATGACTTCAAAGCTATGACTTTAAGTCTATGACATTATTATTTATTGATTTTATTTTGTTTTATTTCTTTGATCACCAACTGCCACGACAACACACTCGTATTTTTTATGCAGTACTCCTGACGAACTTCACCCATTGCCCGCATCGTACCGGCTCTTAAGGTAGCTTGTGTTGGAGCAGCAGGACAAGCTCGCCATCCCGCCCGCTGCTTTACTGCATTATTGCTCACCAAAACCGTTCGCTGAAACAAAAATAGGTAAATAGGTAACCTATTTACCATGGTATCTCTCCCCTGGGTGCCTTTTGTTTTGCGCCGGCTGCTCTTGATCTCCGTGTTCGCACCCGCTGTCTCCAAACCTTGCAGAGCAGCACATTGAAGCGCTTGAAAACACAGCACAACATTCCCTAATAACACTTGCAATGCATTATGACTTCAAAGGTATGGCTTTAGGTCTATGACATTATTATTTATTGATTTTATTTTGTTTTATTTCTTTGATCACCAACTGCCACGACAACACACTCGTTTTTTTATATGCAGTACTCCTGAAGAACTTTACCCAATGCCCGCATCGTACCGGCTCTTAAGGTAGCTTGTGTTGGAGCAGCAGGACAAGCTCGCCATCCCGCCCGCTGCTTTCCTGCATTATTGCTCACCAAAACACAACGCACCCAGGGGAGAGATACCATGGTAAATAGGTAACCTATTTACCATGGTATCCCTCCCCTGCGGCGGCTGCTCTTGATCTCCGGCTGCTCTTGATCTCCGTGAACGCACCCGCTGTCTCCAAACCTTGCAGAGCAGCACATTGAAGCGCTTGAAAACACAGCACAACATTCCCTAATAACACTTGCAATGCATTATGACTTCAAAGGTATGACTTTAGGTCTATGACATTATTATTTATTGATTTTATTTTGTTTTATTTCTTTGATCACCAACTGCCACGACAACACACTCGTTTTTTTTATGCAGTACTCCTGACGAACTTCACCCATTGCCCGCATCGTACCGGCTCTTAAGGTAGCTTGTGTTGGAGCAGCAGGACACGCTCACCATCCCACCCGCTGCTTTCCTGCATTATTGCTCACCAAAACACAATGCACCCAGGGGAGAGATACCATGGTAAATAGGTAACCTATTTACCATGGTATCCCTCCCCTGCGGCGGCTGCTCTTGATCTCCGGCTGCTCTTGATCTCCGTGAACGCGCCCGCTGTCTCCAAACCTTGCAGAGCAACACATTGAAGCGCTTGAAAACACAGCACAACATTCCCTAATAACACTTGCAATGCATTATGACTTCAAAGGAATGACTTTAGGTCTATGACATTATTAGTTATTGATTTTATTTTGTTTTATTTCTTTGATCACCAACTGCCACGACAACACACTTGTATTTTTTATGCAGTACTCCTGACGAACTTCACCCATTGCCCGCATCGTACCGGCTCTTAAGGTAGCTTGTGTTGGAGCAGCAGGACAAGCTCGCCATCCCGCCCGCTGCTTTCCTGAATTATTGCTCACCAAAACACAACGCACCCAGGGGAGAGATACCATGGTAAATAGGTAACCTATGTACCATTGTATCCCTCCCCTGCGGCGGCTGCTCTTGATCTCCGGTTGCTCTTGATCTCCGTGAACGCACGCGCTGCCTCCAAGCCTTGCAGAGCAGCACATTGAAGCGCTTGAAAACACAGCACAACATTCCCTAATAACACTTGCAATGCATTATGACTTCAAAGGTATGACTTTAAGTCTATGACATTATTATTTATTGATTTTATTTTGTTTTTTTTTCTTTGATCACCAACTGCCACGACAACACACTCGTTTTTTTATGCAGTACTCCTGACGAACTTCACCCATTGCCCGCATCGTACCGGCTCTTAAGGTAGCTTGTGTTGGAGCAGCAGGACAAGCTCGCCATCCCGCCCGCTGCTTTCCTGCATTATTGCTCACCAAAACACAACGCACCCAGGGGAGAGATACCATGGTAAATAGGTAACCTATTTACCATGGTATCCCTCCCCTGCGGCGGCTGCTCTTGATCTCCGGCTGGTCTTGATCTCCGTGAATGCACGCGCTGTCTCCAAACCTTGCAGAGCAGCACATTGAAGCGCTTGAAAACACAGCACAACATTCCCTAATAACACTTGCAATGCATTATGACTTCAAAGGTATGGCTTTAGGTCTATGACATTATTATTTATTGATTTTATTTTGTTTTATTTCTTTGATCACCAACTGCCACGACAACACACTCGTATTTTTTATGCAGTACTCCTGATGAACTTCACCCATTGCCCGCATCGTACCGGCTCTTAAGGTAGCTTGTGTTGGAGCAGCAGGACAAGCTCGCCATCCCGCCCGCTGCTTTCCTGCATTATTGCTCACCAAAACCGTTCGCCGAAACAAAAATAGGTAAATAGGTAACCTATTTACCATGGTATCCGTCCCCTGCGGCGGCTGCTCTTGATCTCCGGCTGCTCTTGATCTCCGTGAACGCTCCCTCTGTCTCCAAACCTTGCAGAGCAGCACACTGAAGCGCTTGAAAACACAGCACAACATTCCCTAATAACACTTGCAATGCATTATGACTTCAAAGGTATGGCTTTAGGTCTATGACATTATTATATATTGATTTTATTTTGTTTTATTTCTTTGATCACCAACTGCCACGACAACACACTCGTTTTTTTATGCAGTACTCCTGACGAACTTCACCCATTGCCCGCATCGTACCGGCTCTTAAGGTAGCTTGTGTTGGAGCAGCAGGACAAGCTCGCCATCCCGCCCGCTGCTTTCCTGCATTATTGCTCACCAAAACCGTTCGCCGAAACAAAAATAGGTAAATAGGTAACCTATTTACCATGGTATCCCTCCCCTGCGGCGGCTGCTCTTGATCTCCGGCTGCTCTTGATCTCCGTGAACGCACCCGCTGTCTCCAAACCTTGCAGAGCAGCACATTGAAGCGCTTGAAAACACAGCACAACATTCCCTAATAACACTTGCAATGCATTATGACTTCAAAGTTATGGCTTTAGGTCTATGACATTATTATTTATTGATTTTATTTTGTTTTATTTCTTTGATCACCAACTGCCACGACAACACACTCGTTTTTTTATGCAGTACTCCTGACGAACTTCACCCATTGCCCGCATCGTACCGGCTCTTAAGGTAGCTTGTGTTGGAGCAGCAGGACAAGCTCGCGATCCCGCCCGCTGCTTTCCTGCATTACTGCTCACCAAAATACAACGCACCCAGGGGAGAGTTACCATGGTAAATAGGTAACCTATTTACCATGGTATCCCTCCCCTGCGGCGGCTGCTCTTGATCTCCGGCTGCTCTTGATCTCTGTGAACGCACCCGCTGTCTCCAAACCTTGCAGAGCAGCACATTGAAGCGCTTGAAAACACAGCACAACATTCCCTAATAACACTTGCAATGCATTATGACTTCAAAGGTATGACTTTAAGTCTATGACATTATTATTTATTGATTTTATTTTGTTTTTTTTTCTTTGATCACCAACTGCCACGACAACACACTCGTATTTTTTATGCAGTACTCCTGACGAACTTCACCCATTGCCCGCATCGTACCGGCTCTTAAGGTAGCTTGTGTTGGAGCAGCAGGACAAGCTCGCCATCCCGCCCGCTGCTTTCCTGCATTATTGCTCACCAAAACCGTTCGCCGAAATAAAAATAGGTAAATAGGTAAACTATTTACCATGGTATCTCTCCCCTGGGTGCCTTTTGTTTTGCGCCGGCTGCTCTTGATCTCCGTGAACGCACCCGCTGTCTCCAAACCTTGCAGAGCAGCACATTGAAGCGCTTGAAAAAACAGCACAACATTCCCTAATAACACTTGCAATGCATTATGACTTCAAAGGTATGGATTTAGGTCTATGACATTATTATTTATTGATTTTATTTTGTTTTATTTCTTTGATCACCAACTGCCACGACAACACACTCGTTTTTTTATGCAGTACTCCTGACGAACTTCACCCATTGCCCGCATCGTACCGGCTCTTAAGGTAGCTTGTGTTGGAGCAGCAGGACAAGCTCGCCATCCCGCCCGCTGCTTTCCTGCATTATTGCTCACCAAAACACAACGCACCCAGGGGAGAGATACCATGGTAAATAGGTAACCTATTTACCATGGTATCCCTCCCCTGCGGCGGCTGCTCTTGATCTCCGGTTGCTCTTGATCTCAGTGAACGAACGCGCTGTTTCCAAGCCTTGCAGAGCAGCACATTGAAGCGCTTGAAAACACAGCACAACATTCCCTAATAACACTTGCAATGCATTATGACTTCAAAGGTATGACTTTAAGTCTATGACATTATTATTTATTGATTTTATTTTGTTTTTTTTTCTTTGATCACCAACTGCCACGACAACACACTCGTTTTTTTATGCAGTACTCCTGACGAACTTCACCCATTGCCCGCATCGTACCGGCTCTTAAGGTAGCTTGTGTTGGAGCAGCAGGACAAGCTCGCCATCATGCCCGCTGCTTTCCTGCATTATTGCTCACCAAAACACAACGCACCCAGGGGAGAGATACCATGGTAAATAGGTAACCTATTTACCATGGTATCCCTCCCCTGCGGCGGCTGCTCTTGATCTCCAGCTGCTCTTGATCTCCGTGAACGCACGCGCTGTCTCCAAACCTTGCAGAGCAGCACATTGAAGCGCTTGAAAACACAGCACAACCTTCCCTAATAACACTTGCAATGCATTATGACTTCAAAGGTATGACTTTAAGTCTATGACATTATTATTTATTGATTTTATTTTGTTTTATTTCTTTGATCACCAACTGCCACGACAACACACTCGTTTTTTTTATGCAGTACTCCTGACGAACTTCACCCATTGCCCGCATCGTACCGGCTCTTAAGGTAGCTTGTGATGGAGCAGCAGGACAAGCTCGCCATCCCGCCCGCTGCTTTCCTGCATTATTGCTCACCAAAACCGTTCTCCCAAACAAAAATAGGTAAATAGGTAACCTATTTACCATGGTATCTCTCCCCTGGGTGCCTTTTGTTTTGCGCCGGCTGCTCTTGATCTCCGTGAACGCACCCGCTGTCTCCAAACCTTGCAGAGCAGCACATTGAAGCGCTTGAAAACACAGCACAACATTCCCTAATAACACTTGCAATGCATTATGACTTCAAAGGTATGGCTTTAGTCTATGACATTATTATTTATTGATTTTATTTTGTTTTATTTCTTTGATCACCAACTGCCACGACAACACACTCGTTTTTTTATGCAGTACTCCTGACGAACTTCACCCATTGCCCGCATCGTACCGGCTCTTAAGGTAGCTTGTGTTGGAGCAGCAGGACAAGCTCGCCATCCCGCCCGCTGCTTTCCTGCATTATTGCTCACCAAAACACAATGCACCCAGGGGAGAGATACCATGGTAAATAGGTAACCTATTTACCATGGTATCCCTCCCCTGCGGCGGCTGCTCTTGATCTCCGGCTGCTCTTGATCTCCGTGAACGCACCCGCTGTCTCCAAACCTTGCAGAGCAGCACATTGAAGCGCTTGAAAACACAGCACAACATTCCATAATAACACTTGCAATGCATTATGACTTCAAAGGTATGACTTTAAGTCTATGACATTATTATTTATTGATTTTATTTTGTTTTATTTCTTTGATCACCAACTGCCACGACAACACACACGTTTTTTTATGCAGTACTCCTGACGAACTTCACCCATTGCCCGCATCGTACCGGCTCTTAAGGTAGCTTGTGTTGGAGCAGCAGGACAAGCTCGCCATCCCGCCCGCTGCTTTCCTGCATTACTGCTCACCAAAACCGTTCGCCGAAACAAAAATAGATAAATAGGTAACCTATTTACCATGGTATCTCTCCCCTGGGTGCCTTGTGTTTTGCGCCGGCTGCTCTTGATCTCCGTGAACGCACCCGCTGTCTCCAAGCCTTGCAGAGCAGCACATTGAAGCGCTTGAAAACACAGCACAACATTCCCTAATAACACTTGTAATGCATTATGACTTCAAAGGTATGACTTTAAGTCTATGACATTATTATTTATTGATTTTATTTTGTTTTATTTCTTTGATCACCAACTGCCACGACAACACACTCGTTTTTTTATGCAGTACTCCTGACGAACATCACCCATTGCCAGCATCTTACCGGCTCTTAAGGTAGCTTGTGTTGGAGCAGCAGGACAAGCTCGCCATCCCACCCGCTGCTTTCCTGCATTACTGCTCACCAAAACCGTTCGCCGAAACAAAAATAGATAAATAGGTAACCTATTCACCATGGTATCCCTCCCCTGCGGCGGCTGCTCTTGATCTCCGGCTGCTCTTGATCTCCGTGAACGCACCCGCTGTCTCCAAACCTTGCAGAGCAGCACATTGAAGCGCTTGAAAACACAGCACAACATTCCCTAATAACACTTGCAATGCATTATGACTTCAAAGGTATGAATTTAAGTCTATGACATTATTATTTATTGATTTTATTTTGTTTTATTTCTTTGATCACCAACTGCCACGACAACACACTCGTTTTTTTTATGCAGTACTCCTGACGAACTTCACCCATTGCCCGCATCGTACCGGCTCTTAAGGTAGCTTGTGTTGGAGCAGCAGGACAAGCTCGCCATCCCGCCCGCTGCTTTCCTGCATTACTGCTCACCATATCCGTTCGCCGAAACAAAAATAGATAAATAGGTAACCTATTTACCATGGAATCTCTCCCCTGGGTGCCTTGTGTTTTGTGCCGGCTGCTCTTGATCTCCGCCGAAACAAAAATAGATAAATAGGTAACCTATTTACCATGGTATCTCTCCCCTGGGTGCCTTGTGTGTTGCGCCGGCTGCTCTTGATCTCCGTGAACGCACCCGCTGTCTCCAAACCTTGAAGAGCAGCACATTGAAGCGCTTGAAAACACAGCACAACATTCCCTAATAACACTTGTAATGCATTATGACTTCAAAGGTATGAGTTTAAGTCTATGACATTATTATTTATTGATTTTATTTTGTTTTATTTCTTTGATCACCAACTGCCACGACAACACACTCGTTTTTTTATGCAGTACTCCTGACGAACTTCACCCATTGCCCGCATCGTACCGGCTCTTAAGGTAGCTTGTGTTGGAGCAGCAGGACAAGCTCGCCATCCCGCCCGCTGCTTTCCTGCATTACTGCTCACGAAAACCGTTCGCCGAAACAAAAATAGGTAAATAGGTAACCTATTTACCATGGTATCTCTCCCCTGGGTGCCTTGTGTTTTGCGCCGGCTGCTCTTGATCTCCGTGAACGCACCCGCTGTCTCCAAACCTTGCAGAGCAGCACATTGAAGCGCTTGAAAACACAGCACAACATTCCCTTATAACACTTGTAATGCATTATGACTTCAAAGGTATGACTTTAAGTCTATGACATTATTATTTATTGATTTTATTTTGTTTTATTTCTTTGATCACCAACTGCCACGACAACACACTTGTTTTTTTATGTAGTACTCCTGACGAACTTCACCCATTGCCCGCATCGTACCGGCTCTTAAGGTAGCTTGTGTTGGAGCAGCAGGACAAGCTCGCCATCCCGCCCGCTGCTTTCCTGCATTACTGCTCACCAAAACCGTTCGCCGAAACAAAAATAGGTAAATAGGTAACCTATTTACAATGGTATCTCTCCCCTGGGTGCGTTGTGTTTTGCGCCGGCTGCTCTTGATCTCCGTGAACTCACCCGCTGTCTCCAAACCTTGCAGAGCAGCACATTGAAGCGCTTGAAAACACAGCACAACATTCCCTAATAACACTTGTAATGCATTATGACTTCAAAGGTATGACTTTAAGTCTATGACATTATTATTTATTGATTTTATTTTGTTTTATTTCTTTGATCACGAACTGCCACGACAACACACTCGTTGTTTTATGCAGTACTCCTGACGAACTTCACCCATTGCCCGCATCGTACCGGCTCTTAAGGTAGCTTGTGTTGGAGCAGCAGGACAAGCTCGCCATCCCGCCCTCTGCTTTCCTGCATTGCTGCTCACCAAAACCGTTCGCCGAAACAAAAATAGGTAAATAGGTAACCTATTTACCATGGTATCTCTCCCCTGGGTGCCTTGTGTTTTGCGCCGGCTGCTCTTGATCTCCGTGAACGCACCCGCTGTCTCCAAACCTTGCAGAGCAGCACATTGAAGCGCTTGAAAACACAGCACAACATTCCCTAATAACACTTGTAATGCATTATGACTTCAAAGGTATGACTTTAAGTCTATGACATTATTATTTATTGATTTTATTTTGTTTTATTTCTTTGATCACCAACTGCCACGACAACACACTCGTTTTTTTATGCAGTACTCCTGACGAACTTCACCCATTGCCCGCATCGTACCGGCTCTTAAGGTAGCTTGTGTTGGAGCAGCAGGACAAGCTCGCCATCCCGCCCGCTGCATTCCTGCATTATTGCTCACCAAAACACAACGCACCCAGGGGAGAGATACCATGGTAAATAGGTAACCTATTTACCATGGTATCCCTCCCCTGCGGTGGCTGCACTTGATCTCCGGCTGCTCTTGATCTCCGTGAACGCACGCGCTGTCTACAAACCTTGCAGAGCAGCTCATTGAAGCGCTTGAAAACACAGCACAACATTCCCTAATAACACTTGCAATGCATTATGACTTCAAAGGTATGGCTTTAAGTCTATGACATTATTATTTATTGATTTTATTTTGTTTTATTTCTTTGATCACCAACTGCCACGACAACACACTCGTATTTTTATGCAGTACTCCTGACGAACTTCACCCATTGCCCGCATCGTACCGGCTCTTAAGGTAGCTTGTGTTGGAGCAGCAGGACAAGCTCGCCATCCCGCCCGCTGCTTTCCTGCATTATTGCTCACCAAAACACAACGCACCCAGGGGAGAGATACCATGGTAAATAGGTAACCTATTTACCATGGTATCCCTCCCCTGCGGCAGCTGCTCTTGATCTCCGGCTGCTCTTGATCTCCGTGAATGCACGCGCTGTCTCCAAACCTTGCAGAGCAGCACATTGAAGTGCTTGAAAACACAGCACAACATTCCCTAATAACACTTGCAATGCATTATGACTTCAAAGGTATGGCTTTAAGTCTATGACATTATTATTTATTGATTTTATTTTGTTTTATTTCTTTGATCACCAACTGCCACGACAACACACTCGTTTTTTTATGCAGTACTCCTGACGAATTTCACCCATTGCCCGCATCGTACCGGCTCTTAAGGTAGCTTGTGATGGAGCAGCAGGACAAGCTCGCCATCCCGCCCGCTGCTTTCCTGCATTACTGCTCACCAAAACCGTTCGCCGAAACAAAAATAGGTAAATAGGTAACCTATTTACCATGGTATCTCTCCCCTGGGTGCCTTGTGTTTTGCTCCGGCTGGTCTTGATCTCCGTGAACGCACCCGCTGTCTCCAAACCTTGCAGAGCAGCACATTGAAGCGCTTGAAAACACAGCACAACATTCCCTAATAACACTTGTAATGCATTATGACTTCAAAGGTATGACTTTAAGTCTATGACATTATTATTTATTGATTTTATTTTGTTTTATTTCTTTGATCACCAACTGCCACGACAACACACTCGTTTTTTTATGCAGTACTCCTGACGAACTTCACCCATTGCCCGCATCGTACCGGCTCTTAAGGTAGCTTGTGTTGGAGCAGCAGGACAAGCTCGCCATCCCGCCCGCTGCTTTCCTGCATTATTGCTCACCAAAACACAACGCACCCAGGGGAGAGATCCCTCCCCTGCGGCGGCTGCTCTTGATCTCCGGCTGCTCTTGATCTCCGTGAACGCACCCGCTGTCTCCAAACCTTGCAGAGCAGCACATTGAAGCGCTTGAAATCACAGCACAACATTCCCTAATAACACTTGCAATGCATTATGACTTCAAAGGTATGGCTTTAGGTCTATGACATTATTATTTATTGATTTTATTTTGTTTTATTTCTTTGATCACCAACTGCCACGACAACACTCTCGTTTTTTTATATGCAGTAATCCTGAAGAACTTTACCTAATGCCCGCATCGTACCGGCTCTTAAGGTAGCTTGTGTTGGAGCAGCAGGACAAGCTCGCCATCCCGCCCGCTGCTTTCCTGCATTATTGCTCACCAAAACACAACGCACCCAGGGGAGAGATACCATGGTAAATAGGTAACATATTTACCATGGTATCCCTCCCCTGCGGCGGCTGCTCTTGATCTCCCGCTGCTCTTGATCTCCGTGAACGCACCCGCTGTCTCCAAACCTTGCAGAGCAGCACATTGAAGCGCTTGAAAACACAGCACAACATTCCCTAATAACACTTGCAATGCATTATGACTTCAAAGGTATGACTTTAGGTCTATGACATTATTATTTATTGATTTTATTTTGTTTTATTTCTTTGATCACCAACTGCCACGACAACACACTCGTTTTTTTTATGCAGTACTCCTGACGAACTTCACCCATTGCCCGCATCGTACCGGCTCTTAAGGTAGCTTGTGTTGGAGCAGCAGGACAAGCTCGCCATCCCGCCCCGCTGCTTTCCTGCATTATTACTCACCAAAACACAACGCACCCAGGGGAGAGATACCATGGTAAATAGGTAACCTATTTACCATGGTATCCCTCCCCTGCGGCGGCTGCTCTTGATCTCCGGCTGCTGTTGATCTCCGTGAACGCACCCGCTGTCTCCAAACCTTGCAGAGCAGCACATTGAAGCGCTTGAAAACACAGCACAACATTCCCTAATAACACTTGTAATGCATTATGACTTCAAAGGTATGACTTTAAGTCTATGACATTATTATTTATTGATTTTATTTTGTTTTATTTCTTTGATCACCAACTGCCACGACAACACACTCGTTTTTTTATGCAGTACTCCTGACGAACTTCACCCATTGCCCGCATCGTACCGGCTCATAAGGTAGCTTGTGTTGGAGCAGCAGGACAAGCTCGCCATCCCGCCCGGTGCTTTCCTGCATTATTGCTCACCAAAACACAACGCACCCAGGGGAGAGATACCATGGTAATAGGTAACCTATTTACCATGGTATCCCTCCCCTGCGGCGGCTGCTCTTGATCTCCTGCTGCTCTTGATCTCCGTGAACGCACCCGCTGTCTCCAAACCTTGCAGAGCAGCACATTGAAGCGCTTGAAAAAACAGCACAACATTCCCTAATAACACTTGCAATGCATTATGACTTCAAAGGTATGACTTTAAGTCTATGACATTATTATTTATTGATTTTATTTTGTTTTATTTCTTTGATCACCAACTGCCACGACAACACACTCGTTTTTTTATGCAGTACTCCTGACGAACTTCACCCATTGCCCGCATAGTACTGGCTCTCAAGGTAGCTTGTGTTGGAGCAGCAGGACAAGCTCGCCATCCTGCCCGCTGCTTTCCTGCATTACTGCTCACCAAAACCGTTCGCCGAAACAGAAATAGGTAAATAGGTAACCTATTTACCATGGTATCTCTCCCCTGGGTGCCTTGTGTTTTGCGCCGGCTGCTCTTGATCTCCGTGAACGCACCCGCTGTCTCCAAACCTTGCAGAGCAGCACATTGAAGCGCTTGAAAACACAGCACAACATTCCCTAATAACACTTGTAATGCATTATGACTTCAAAGGTATGACTTTAAGTCTATGACATTATTATTTATTGATTTTATTTTGTTTTATTTCTTTGATCACCAACTGCCACGACAACACACTCGTTTTTTTTATGCAGTACTACTGACGAACTTCACCCATTGCCCGCATCGTACCGGCTCTTAAGGTAGCTTGTGTTGGAGCAGCAGGACAAGCTCGCCATCCCGCCCGCTGCTTTCCTGCATTATTGCTCACCAAAACACAACGCACCCAGGGGAGAGATCCCTCCCCTGCGGCGGCTGCTCTTGATCTCCGGCTGCTCTTGATCTCCGTGAACGCACCCGCTGTCTCCAAACCTTGCAGAGCAGCACATTGAAGCGCTTGAAATCACAGCACAACATTCCCTAATAACACTTGCAATGCATTATGACTTCAAAGGTATGGCTTTAGGTCTATGACATTATTATTTATTGATTTTATTTTGTTTTATTTCTTTGATCACCAACTGCCACGACAACACTCTCGTTTTTTTATATGCAGTAATCCGGAAGAACTTTACCTAATGCCCGCATCGTACCGGCTCTTAAGGTAGCTTGTGTTGGAGCAGCAGGACAAGCTCGCCATCCCGCCCGCTGCTTTCCTGCATTATTGCTCACCAAAACACAACGCACCCAGGGGAGAGATACCATGGTAAATAGGTAACATATTTACCATGGTATCCCTCCCCTGCGGCGGCTGCTCTTGATCTCCGGCTGCTCTTGATCTCCGTGAACGCACCCGCTGTCTCCAAACCTTGCAGAGCAGCACATTGAAGCGCTTGAAAACACAGCACAACATTCCCTAATAACACTTGCAATGCATTATGACTTCAAAGGTATGACTTTAGGTCTATGACATTATTATTTATTGATTTTATTTTGTTTTATTTCTTTGATCACCAACTGCCACGACAACACACTCGTTTTTTTTATGCAGTACTCCTGACGAACTTCACCCATTGCCCGCATCGTACCGGCTCTTAAGGTAGCTTGTGTTGGAGCAGCAGGACAAGCTCGCCATCCCGCCCGCTGCTTTCCTGCATTATTGCTCACCAAAACACAACGCACCCAGGGGAGAGATCCCTCCCCTGCGGCGGCTGCTCTTGATCTCCGGCTGCTCTTGATCTCCGTGAACGCACCCGCTGTCTCCAAACCTTGCAGAGCAGCACATTGAAGCGCTTGAAAACACAGCACAACATTCCCTAATAACACTTGTAATGCATTATGACTTTAAAGGTATGACTTTAAGTCTATGACATTATTATTTATTGATTTTATTTTGTTTTATTTCTTTGATCACCAACTGCCACGACAACACTCTCATTTTTTTATATGCAGTAATCCTGAAGAACTTTACCTAATGCCCGCATCGTACCGGCTCTTAAGGTAGCTTGTGTTGGAGCAGCAGGACAAGCTCGCCATCCCGCCCGCTGCTTTCCTGCATTATTGCTCACCAAAACACAACGCACCCAGGGGAGAGATACCATGGTAAATAGGTAACATATTTACCATGGTATCCCTCCCCTGCGGCGGCTGCTCTTGATCTCCGGCTGCTCTTGATCTCCGTGAACGCACCCGCTGTCTCCAAACCTTGCAGAGCAGCACATTGAAGCGCTTGAAAACACAGCACAACATTCCCTAATAACACTTGCAATGCATTATGACTTCAAAGGTATGACTTTAGGTCTATGACATTATTATTTATTGATTTTATTTTGTTTTATTTCTTTGATCACCAACTGCCACGACAACACACTCGTTTTTTTTATGCAGTACTCCTGACGAACTTCACCCATTGCCCGCATCGTACCGGCTCTTAAGGTAGCTTGTGTTGGAGCAGCAGGACAAGCTCGCCATCCCGCCCGCTGCTTTCCTGCATTATTACTCAGCAAAACACAACGCACCCAGGGGAGAGATACCATGGTAAATAGGTAACCTATTTACCATGGTATCCCTCCCCTGCGGCGGCTGCTCTTGATCTCCGGCTGCTCTTGATCTCCGTGAACGCACACGCTGTCTCCAAACCTTGCAGAGCAGCACATTGAAGCGCTTGAAAACACAGCACAACATTCCCTAATAACACTTGTAATGCATTATGACTTTAAAGGTATGACTTTAAGTCTATGACATTATTATTTATTGATTTTATTTTGTTTTATTTCTTTGATCACCAACTGCCACGACAACACACTCGTTTTTTTATGCAGTACTCCTGACGAACTTCACCCATTGCCCGCATCGTACCGGCTCATAAGGTAGCTTGTGTTGGAGCAGCAGGACAAGCTCGCCATCCCGCCCGCTGCTTTCCTGCATTATTGCTCACCAAAACACAACGCACCCAGGGGAGAGATACCATGGTAATAGGTAACCTATTTACCATGGTATCCCTCCCCTGCGGCGGCTGCTCTTGATCTCCGGCTGCTCTTGATCTCCGTGAACGCACCCGCTGTCTCCAAACCTTGCAGAGCAGCACATTGAAGTGCTTGAAAAAACAGCACAACATTCCCTAATAACACTTGCAATGCATTATGACTTCAAAGGTATGACTTTAAGTCTATGACATTATTATTTATTGATTTTATTTTGTTTTATTTCTTTGATCACCAACTGCCACGACAACACAATCGTTTTTTTATGCAGTACTCCTGACGAACTTCACCCATTGCCCGCATAGTACTGGCTCTCAAGGTAGCTTGTGTTGGAGCAGCAGGACAAGCTCGCCATCCTGCCCGCTGCTTTCCTGCATTACTGCTCACCAAAACCGTTCGCCGAAACAGAAATAGGTAAATAGGTAACCTATTTACCATGGTATCTCTCCCCTGGGTGCCTTGTGTTTTGCGCCGGCTGCTCTTGATCTCCGTGAACGCACCCGCTGTCTCCAAATCTTGCAGAGCAGCACATTGAAGCGCTTGAAAACACAGCACAACATTCCCTAATAACACTTGTAATGCATTATGACTTCAAAGGTATGACTTTAAGTCTATGACATTATTATTTATTGATTTTATTTTGTTTTATTTCTTTGATCACCAACTGCCACGACAACACACTCGTTTTTTTTATGCAGTACTACTGACGAACTTCACCCATTGCCCGCATCGTACCGGCTCTTAAGGTAGCTTGTGTTGGAGCAGCAGGACAAGCTCGCCATCCCGCCCGCTGCTTTCCTGCATTATTGCTCACCAAAACACAACGCACCCAGGGGAGAGATACCATGGTAAATAGGTAACCTATTTACCATGGTATCCCTCCCCTGCGGCGGCTGCTCTTGATCTCCGGCTGCTCTTGATCTCCGTGAACGCACCCGCTGTCTCCAAACCTTGCAGAGCAGCACATTGAAGCGCTTGAAAACACAGCACAACATTCCCTAATAACACTTGTAATGCATTATGACTTCAAAGGTATGACTTCAAGTCTATGACATTATTATTTATTGATTTTATTTTGTTTTATTTCTTTGATCACCAACTGCCACGACAACACACTCGTTTTTTTATGCAGTACTCCTGACGAACTTCACCCATTGCCCGCATCGTACCGGCTCATAAGGTAGCTTGTGTTGGAGCAGCAGGACAAGCTCGCCATCCCGCCCGCTGCTTTCTTGCATTATTGCTCACCAAAATACAACGCACCCAGGGGAGAGTTACCATGGTAAATAGGTAACCTATTTACCATGGTATCCCTCCCCTGCGGCGGCTGCTCTTGATCTCCGGCTGCTCTTGATCTCCGTGAACGCACCCGCTGTCTCCAAACCTTGCAGAGCAGCACATTGAAGCGCTTGAAAACACAGCACAACATTCCCTAATAACACTTGTAATGCATTATGACTTCAAAGGTATGACTTTAAGTCTTTGACATTATTATTTATTGATTTTATTTTGTTTTATTTCTTTGATCACCAACTGCCACGACAACACACTCGTTTTTTTATGCAGTACTCCTGACGAACTTCACCCATTGCCCGCATCGTACCGGCTCTTAAGGTAGCTTGTGTTGGAGCAGCAGGACAAGCTCGCCATCCCGCCCGCTGCTTTCCTGCATTATTGCTCACCAAAACACAACGCACCCAGGGGAGAGATACCATGGTAATAGGTAACCTATTTACCATGGTATCCCTCCCCTGCGGCGGCTGCTCTTGATCTCCGGCTGCTCTTGATCTCCGTGAACGCACCCGCTGTCTCCAAACCTTGCAGAGCAGCACATTGAAGCGCTTGAAAAAACAGCACAACATTCCCTAATAACACTTGCAATGCATTATGACTTCAAAGGTATGGCTTTAGGTCTATGACATTATTATTTATTGATTTTATTTTGTTTTATTTCTTTGATCACCAACTGCCACGACAACACACTCGTATTTTTTATGCAGTACTCCTGACGAACTTCACCCATTGCCCGCATCGTACCGGCTCTTAAGGTAGCTTGTGTTGGAGCAGCAGGACAAGCTCGCCATCCCGCCCGCTGCTTTCCTGCATTATTGCTCACCAAAACACAACGCTCCCAGGGGAGAGATACCATGGTAAATTGGTAACCTATTTACCGTGGTATCCCTCCCCTGCGGCGGCTGCTCTTGATCTCCGGTTGCTCTTGATCTCCGTGAACGCACGCGCTGTCTCCAAGCCTTGCAGAGCAGCACATTGAAGTGCATGAAAACACATCATAACATTCCCTAATAACACTTGCAATGCATTATGACTTCAAAGGTATGACTTTAAGTCTATGACATTATTATTTATTGATTTTTTTTTTTTTTTTTTTCTTTGATCTCCAACTGCCACGTCAACACACTCGTTTTTTTATGCAGTACTCCTGACGAACTTCACCCATTGCCCGCATCGTACCGGCTCTTAAGGTAGCTTGTGTTGGAGCAGCAGGACAAGCTCGCCATCCCGCCCGCTGCTTTCCTGCATTATTGCTCACCAAAACACAACGCACCCAGGCGAGAGATACCATGGTAAATAGGTAACCTATTTACCATGGTATCCCTCCCCTGCGGCGGCTGCTCTTGATCTCCGGCTGCTCTTGATCTCCGTGAACGCACGCGCTGTCTCCAAACCTTGCAGAGCAGCACATTGAAGCGCTTGAAAACACAGCACAACATTCCCAATAACACTTGCAATGCATTATGACTTCAAAGGTATGACTTTAAGTCTATGACATTATTATTTATTGATTTTATTTTGTTTTATTTCTTTGATCACCAACTGCCACGACAACACAATCGTTTTTTTATGCAGTACTCTTGACGAACTTCACCCATTGCCCGCATCGTACCGACTCTTAAGGTAGCTTGTGTTGGAACAGCAGGACAAGCTCGCCATCCCGCCCGCTGCTTTCCTGCATTATTGCTCACCAAAACACAACGCACCCAGGGGAGAGATCCCTCCCCTGCGGCGGCTGCTCTTGATCTCCGGCTGCTCTTGATCTCCGTGAACGCACCCGCTGTCTCCAAACCTTGCAGAGCAGCACATTGAAGCACTTGAAAACACAGCACAACATTCCCTAATAACACTTGCAATGCATTATGACTTCAAAGGTATGACTTTAGGTCTATGACATTATTATTTATTGATTTTATTTTGTTTTATTTCTTTGATCACCAACTGCCACGACAACACACTCGTTTTTTTTATGCAGTACTCCTGACGAACTTCACCCATTGCCCGCATCGTACCGGCTCTTAAGGTAGCTTGTGTTGGAGCAGCAGACGCTCACCATCCCGCCCGCTGCTTTCCTGCATTATTGCTCACCAAAACACAACACACCCAGGGGAGAGATACCATGGTAAATAGGTAACCTATTTACCATGGTATCCCTCCCCTGCGGCGGCTGCTCTTGATCTCCGGCTGCTCTTGATCTCCGTGAACGCACCCGCTGTCTCCAAACCTTGCAGAGCAGCACATTGAAGCGCTTGAAAACACAGCACAACATTACCTAATAACACTTGCAATGCATTATGACTTCAAAGGAATGACTTTAGGTCTATGACATTATTATTTATTGATTTTATTTTGTTTTATTTCTTTGATCACCAACTGCCACGACAACACACTCGTTTTTTTTTATGCAGTTCTCCTGACGAACTTCACCCATTGCCCGCATCGTACCGGCTCTTAAGGTAGCTTGTGTTGGAGCAGCAGGACAAGCTCGCCATCCCGCCCGCTGCTTTCCTGCATTATTGCTCACCAAAACACAACGCACCCAGGGGAGAGATACCATGGTAAATAGGTAACCTATTTATCATGGTATCCCTCCCCTGCGGCGGCTGCTCTTGATCTCCGGCTGCTCTTGATCTCCGTGAACGCACCCGCTGTCTCCAAACCTTGCAGAGCAGAACATTGAAGCGCTTGAAAACACAGCACAACATTCCCTAATAACACTTGCAATGCATTATGACTTCAAAGGTATGGCTTTAGGTCTATGACATTATTATTTATTGATTTTATTTTGTTTTATTTCTTTGATCACCAACTGCCACGACAACACACTCGTTTTTTTATGCAGTACTCCTTACGAACTTCACCCATTGCCCGCATCGTACCGGCTCTTAAGGTAGCTTGTGATGGAGCAGCAGGACAAGCTCGCCATCCCGCCCGCTGCTTTCTTGCATTATTGCTCACCAAAATACAACGCACCCAGGGGAGAGTTACCATGGTAAATAGGTAACCTATTTACCATGGTATCCCTCCCCTGCGGCGGCTGCTCTTGATCTCCGGCTGCTCTTGATCTCCGTGAACGCACCCGCTGTCTCCAAACCTTGCAGAGCAGCACATTGAAGCGATTGAAAACACAGCACAACATTCCCTAATAACACTTGTAATGCATTATGACTTCAAAGGTATGACTTTAGGTCTATGACATTATTATTTATTGATTTTATTTTGTTTTATTTCTTTGATCACCAACTGCCACGACAACACACTCGTTTTTTTTATGCAGTTCTCCTGACGAACTTCACCCATTGCCCGCATCGTACCGGCTCTTAAGGTAGCTTGTGTTGGAGCAGCAGGACAAGCTCGCCATCCCGCCTGCTGCTTTCCTGCATTATTGCTCACCAAAACACAACGCACCCAGGGGAGAGATACCATGGTAAATAGGTAACCTATTTACCATGGTATCCCTCCCCTGCGGCGGCTGCTCTTGATCTCCGGCTGCTCTTGATCTCCGTGAACGCACCCGCTGTCTCCAAACCTTGCAGAGCAGAACATTGAAGCGCTTGAAAACACAGCACAACATTCCCTAATAACACTTGCAATGCATTATGACTTCAAAGGTATGACTTTAGGTCTATGACATTATTATTTATTGATTTTATTTTGTTTTATTTCTTTGATCACCAACTGCCACGACAACACACTCGTATTTTTTATGCAGTACTCCTGACGAACTTCACCCATTGCCCGCATCGTACCGGCTCTTAAGGTAGCTTGTGTTGGAGCAGCAGGACAAGCTCGCCATCCCGTCCGCTGCTTTCCTGCATTATTGCTCACCAAAACACAACGCACCCAGGGGAGAGATACCATGGTAAATAGGTAACCTATGTACCATGGTATCCCTCCCCTGCGGCGGCTGCTCTTGATCTCCGGTTGCTCTTGATCTCCGTGAACGCACGCGCTGTCTCCAAGCCTTGCAGAGCAGCACATTGAAGCGCTTGAAAACACAGCACAACATTCCCTAATAACACTTGCAATGCATTATGACTTCAAAGGTATGACTTTAAGTCTATGACATTATTATTTATTGATTTTATTTAGTTTTTTTTTCTTTGATCACCAACTGCCACGACAACACACTCGTTTTTTTATGCAGTACTCCTGACAAACTTCACCCATTGCCCGCATCGTACCGGCTCTTAAGGTAGCTTGTGATGGAGCAGCAGGAAAAGCTCGCCATCCCGCCCGCTGCTTTCTTGCATTATTGCTCACCAAAATACAACGCACCCAGGGGAGAGTTACCATGGTAAATAGGTAACCTATTTAACATGGTATCCCTCCCCTGCGGCGGCTGCTCTTGATCTCCGGCTGCTCTTGATCTCCGTGAACGCACCCGCTGTCTCCAAACCTTGCAGAGCAGCACATTGAAGCGATTGAAAACACAGCACAACATTCCCTAATAACACTTGTAATGCATTATGACTTCAAAGGTATGACTTTAGGTCTATGACATTATTATTTATTGATTTTATTTTGTTTTATTTCTTTGATCACCAACTGCCACGACAACACACTCGTATTTTTTATGCAGTACTCCTGACGAACTTCACCCATTGCCCGCATCGTACCGGCTCTTAAGGTAGCTTGTGTTGGAGCAGCAGGACAAGCTCGCCATCCCGTCCGCTGCTTTCCTGCATTATTGCTCACCAAAACACAACGCACCCAGGGGAGAGATACCATGGTAAATAGGTAACCTATGTACCATGGTATCCCTCCCCTGCGGCGGCTGCTCTTGATCTCCGGTTGCTCTTGATCTCCGTGAACGCACGCGCTGTCTCCAAGCCTTGCAGAGCAGCACATTGAAGCGCTTGAAAACACAGCACAACATTCCCTAATAACACTTGCAATGCATTATGACTTCAAAGGTATGACTTTAAGTCTATGACATTATTATTTATTGATTTTATTTTGTTTTTTTTTCTTTGATCACCAACTGCCACGACAACACACTCGTTTTTTTATGCAGTACTCCTGACAAACTTCACCCATTGCCCGCATCGTACCGGCTCTTAAGGTAGCTTGTGATGGAGCAGCAGGAAAAGCTCGCCATCCCGCCCGCTGCTTTCTTGCATTATTGCTCACCAAAATACAACGCACCCAGGGGAGAGTTACCATGGTAAATAGGTAACCTATTTAACATGGTATCCCTCCCCTGCGGCGGCTGCTCTTGATCTCCGGCTGCTCTTGATCTCCGTGAACGCACCCGCTGTCTCCAAACCTTGCAGAGCAGCACATTGAAGCGATTGAAAACACAGCACAACATTCCCTAATAACACTTGTAATGCATTATGACTTCAAAGGTATGACTTTAGGTCTATGACATTATTATTTATTGATTTTATTTTGTTTTATTTCTTTGATCACCAACTGCCACGACAACACACTCGTATTTTTTATGCAGTACTCCTGACGAACTTCACCCATTGCCCGCATCGTACAGGCTCTTAAGGTAGCTTGTGTTGGAGCAGCAGGACAAGCTCGCCATCCCGCCCGCTGCTTTCCTGCATTATTGCTCACCAAAACACAACGCACCCAGGGGAGAGATACCATGGTAAATAGGTAACCTAAGTACCATGGTATCCCTCCCCTGCGGCGGCTGCTCTTGATCTCCGGTTGCTCTTGATCTCCGTGAACGCACGCGCTGTCTCCAAGCCTTGCAGAGCAGCACATTGAAGCGCTTGAAAACACAGCACAACATTCCCTAATAACACTTGCAATGCATTATGACTTCAAAGGTATGACTTTAAGTCTATGACATTATTATTTATTGATTTTATTTTGTTTTATTTCTTTGATCACCAACTGCCACGACAACACACTCGTTTTTTTATGCAGTACTCCTGACGAACTTCACCCATTGCCCGCATCGTACCGGCTCTTAAGGTAGCTTGTGTTGGAGCAGCAGGACAAGCTCGCCATCCCGCCCGCTGCTTTCCTGCATTATTGCTCACCAAAACACAACGCACCCAGGGGAGAGATACCATGGTAAATAGGTAACCTATTTACCATGGTATCCCTCCCCTGCGGCGGCTGCTCTTGATCTCCGGCTGCTCTTGATCTCCGTGAACGCACCCGCTGTCTCCAAACCTTGCAGAGCAGAACATTGAAGCGCTTGAAAACACAGCACAACATTCCCTAATAACACTTGCAATGCATTATGACTTCAAAGGTATGACTTTAGGTCTATGACATTATTATTTATTGATTTTATTTTGTTTTATTTCTTTGATCACCAACTGCCACGACAACACACTCGTATTTTTTATGCAGTACTCCTGACGAACTTCACCCATTGCCCGCATCGTACCGGCTCTTAAGGTAGCTTGTGTTGGAGCAGCAGGACAAGCTCGCCATCCCGTCCGCTGCTTTCCTGCATTATTGCTCACCAAAACACAACGCACCCAGGGGAGAGATACCATGGTAAATAGGTAACCTATGTACCATGGTATCCCTCCCCTGCGGCGGCTGCTCTTGATCTCCGGTTGCTCTTGATCTCCGTGAACGCACGCGCTGTCTCCAAGCCTTGCAGAGCAGCACATTGAAGCGCTTGAAAACACAGCACAACATTCCCTAATAACACTTGCAATGCATTATGACTTCAAAGGTATGACTTTAAGTCTATGACATTATTATTTATTGATTTTATTTAGTTTTTTTTTCTTTGATCACCAACTGCCACGACAACACACTCGTTTTTTTATGCAGTACTCCTGACAAACTTCACCCATTGCCCGCATCGTACCGGCTCTTAAGGTAGCTTGTGATGGAGCAGCAGGAAAAGCTCGCCATCCCGCCCGCTGCTTTCTTGCATTATTGCTCACCAAAATACAACGCACCCAGGGGAGAGTTACCATGGTAAATAGGTAACCTATTTAACATGGTATCCCTCCCCTGCGGCGGCTGCTCTTGATCTCCGGCTGCTCTTGATCTCCGTGAACGCACCCGCTGTCTCCAAACCTTGCAGAGCAGCACATTGAAGCGATTGAAAACACAGCACAACATTCCCTAATAACACTTGTAATGCATTATGACTTCAAAGGTATGACTTTAGGTCTATGACATTATTATTTATTGATTTTATTTTGTTTTATTTCTTTGATCACCAACTGCCACGACAACACACTCGTATTTTTTATGCAGTACTCCTGACGAACTTCACCCATTGCCCGCATCGTACCGGCTCTTAAGGTAGCTTGTGTTGGAGCAGCAGGACAAGCTCGCCATCCCGTCCGCTGCTTTCCTGCATTATTGCTCACCAAAACACAACGCACCCAGGGGAGAGATACCATGGTAAATAGGTAACCTATGTACCATGGTATCCCTCCCCTGCGGCGGCTGCTCTTGATCTCCGGTTGCTCTTGATCTCCGTGAACGCACGCGCTGTCTCCAAGCCTTGCAGAGCAGCACATTGAAGCGCTTGAAAACACAGCACAACATTCCCTAATAACACTTGCAATGCATTATGACTTCAAAGGTATGACTTTAAGTCTATGACATTATTATTTATTGATTTTATTTTGTTTTTTTTTCTTTGATCACCAACTGCCACGACAACACACTCGTTTTTTTATGCAGTACTCCTGACAAACTTCACCCATTGCCCGCATCGTACCGGCTCTTAAGGTAGCTTGTGATGGAGCAGCAGGAAAAGCTCGCCATCCCGCCCGCTGCTTTCTTGCATTATTGCTCACCAAAATACAACGCACCCAGGGGAGAGTTACCATGGTAAATAGGTAACCTATTTAACATGGTATCCCTCCCCTGCGGCGGCTGCTCTTGATCTCCGGCTGCTCTTGATCTCCGTGAACGCACCCGCTGTCTCCAAACCTTGCAGAGCAGCACATTGAAGCGATTGAAAACACAGCACAACATTCCCTAATAACACTTGTAATGCATTATGACTTCAAAGGTATGACTTTAGGTCTATGACATTATTATTTATTGATTTTATTTTGTTTTATTTCTTTGATCACCAACTGCCACGACAACACACTCGTATTTTTTATGCAGTACTCCTGACGAACTTCACCCATTGCCCGCATCGTACAGGCTCTTAAGGTAGCTTGTGTTGGAGCAGCAGGACAAGCTCGCCATCCCGCCCGCTGCTTTCCTGCATTATTGCTCACCAAAACACAACGCACCCAGGGGAGAGATACCATGGTAAATAGGTAACCTAAGTACCATGGTATCCCTCCCCTGCGGCGGCTGCTCTTGATCTCCGGTTGCTCTTGATCTCCGTGAACGCACGCGCTGTCTCCAAGCCTTGCAGAGCAGCACATTGAAGCGCTTGAAAACACAGCACAACATTCCCTAATAACACTTGCAATGCATTATGACTTCAAAGGTATGACTTTAAGTCTATGACATTATTATTTATTGATTTTATTTTGTTTTATTTCTTTGATCACCAACTGCCACGACAACACACTCGTTTTTTTATGCAGTACTCCTGACGAACTTCACCCATTGCCCGCATCGTACCGGCTCTTAAGGTAGCTTGTGTTGGAGCAGCAGGACAAGCTCGCCATCCCGCCCGCTGCTTTCCTGCATTATTGCTCACCAAAACACAACGCACCCAGGGGAGAGATACCATGGTAAATAGGTAACCTATTTACCATGGTATCCCTCCCCTGCGGCGGCTGCTCTTGATCTCCGGCTGCTCTTGATCTCCGTGAACGCACCCGCTGTCTCCAAACCTTGCAGAGCGGCACATTGAAGCGCTTGGAAACACAGCACAACATTCCCTAATAACACTTGCAATGCATTATGACTTCAAAGGTATGACTTTAAGTCTATGACATTATTATTTATTGATTTTATTTTGTTTTATTTCTTTGATCACCAACTGCCACGACAACACACTCGTTTTTTTATGCAGTACTCCTGACGAACTTCACCCATTGCCCGCATAGTACCGGCTCTTAAGATAGCTTGTGTTGGAGCAGCAGGACAAGCTCGCCATCCTGCTCGCTGCTTTCCTGCATTACTGCTCACCAAAACCGTTCGCCGAAACAGAAATAGGTAAATAGGTAACCTATTTACCATGGTATCTCTCCCCTGGGTGCCTTGTGTTTTGCGCCGGCTGCTCTTGATCTCCGTGAACGCACCCGCTGTCTCCAAACCTTGCAGAGCAGCACATTGAAGCGCTTGAAAACACAGCACAACATTCCCTAATAACACTTGTAATGCATTATGACTTCAAAGGTATGACTTTAAGTCTATGACATTATTATTTATTGATTTTATTTTGTTTTATTTCTTTGATCACCAACTGCCACGACAACACACTCGTTTTTTTTATGCAGTACTACTGACGAACTTCAACCATTGTCCGCATCGTACCGGCTCTTAAGGTAGCTTGTGTTGGAGCAGCAGGACAAGGTCGCCATCCCGCCCGCTGCTTTCCTGCATTATTGCTCACCAAAACACAACGCACCCAGGGGAGAGATCCCTCCCCTGCGGCGGCTGCTCTTGATCTCCGGCTGCTCTTGATCTCCGTGAACGCACCCGCTGTCTCCAAACCTTGCAGAGCAGCACATTGAAGCGCTTGAAAACACAGCACAAAATTCCCTTATAACACTTGCAATGCATTATGACTTCAAAGGTATGGCTTTAGGTCTATGACATTATTATTTATTGATTTTATTTTGTTTTATTTCTTTGATCACCAACTGCCACGACAACACTCTCGTTTTTTTATATGCAGTACTCCTGAAGAACTTTACCCAATGCCCTCATCGTACCGGCTCTTAAGGTAGCTTGTGTTGGAGCAGCAGGACAAGCTCGCCATCCCGCCCGCTGCTTTCCTGCATTATTGCTCACCAAAACACAACGCACCCAGGGGAGAGATCCCTCCCCTGCGGCGGCTGCTCTTGATCTCCGGCTGCTCTTGATCTCCGTGAACGCACCCGCTGTCTCCAAACCTTGCAGAGCAGCACATTGAAGCGCTTGAAAACACAGCACAACATTCCCTAATAACACTTGCAATGCATTATGACTTCAAAGATATGGCTTTAGGTCTATGACATTATTATTTATTGATTTTATTTTGTTTTATTTCTTTGATCACCAACTGCCACGACAACACATTCGTATTTTTTATGCAGTACTCCTGATGAACTTCACCCATTGCCCGCATCGTACCGGCTCTTAAGGTTACTTGTGATGGAGCAGCAGGACAAGCTCGCCATCCCGCCCGCTGCTTTCGTGCATTATTGCTCACCAAAATACAATGCACCCAGGGGAGAGTTACCATGGTAAATAGGTAAACTATTTACCATGGTATCCCTCCCCTGCGGCGGCTGCTCTTGATCTCCGGCTGCTCTTGATCTCCGTGAACGCACCCGCTGTCTCCAAACCTTGCAGAGCAGCACATTGAAGCGCTTGAAAACACAGCACAACATTCCCTAATAACACTTGTAATGCATTATGACTTCAAAGGTATGACTTTAAGTCTATGACATTATTATTTATTGATTTTATTTTGTTTTATTTCTTTGATCACCAACTGCCACGACAACACACTCGTTTTTTTATGCAGTACTCCTGACGAACTTCACCCATTGCCCGCATCGTACCGGCTCATAAGGTAGCTTGTGTTGGAGCAGCAGGACAAGCTCGCCATCCCGCCCGCTGCTTTCCTGCAATATTGCTCACCAAAACACAACGCACCCAGGGGAGAGATACCATGGTAATAGGTAACCTATTTACCATGGTATCCCTCCCCTGCGGCGGCTGCTCTTGATCTCCGGCTGCTGTTGATCTCCGTGAACGCACCCGCTGTCTCCAAACCTTGCAGAGCAGCACATTGAAGCGCTTGAAAACACAGCACAACATTCCCTAATAACACTTGCAATGCATTATGACTTCAAAGGTATGGCTTTAGGTCTATGACATTATTATTTATTGATTTTATTTTGTTTTATTTCTTTGATCACCAACTGCCACGACAACACACTCGTATTTTTTATGCAGTACTCCTGACGAACTTCACCCATTGCCCGCATCGTACCGGCTCTTAAGGTAGCTTGTGTTGGAGCAGCAGGACAAGCTCGCCATCCCGCCCGCTGCTTTCCTGCATTATTGCTCACGAAAACACAACGCACCCAGGGGAGAGATACCATGGTAAATAGGTAACCTATTTACCATGGTATCCCTCCCCTGCGGCGGCTGCTCTTGATCTCCGGCTGCTCTTGATCTCTGTGAACGCACCCGCTGTCTCCAAACCTTGCAGAGCAGCACATTGAAGCGCTTGAAAACACAGCACAACATTCCCTAATAACACTTGTAATGCATTATGACTTCAAAGGTATGACTTTAAGTCTATGACATTATTATTTATTGATTTTATTTTGTTTTATTTCTTTGATCACCAACTGCCACGACAACACACTCGTTTTTTTATGCAGTACTCCTGACGAACTTCACCCATTGCCCGCATCGTACCGGCTCATAAGGTAGCTTGTGTTGGAGCAGCAGGACAAGCTCGCCATCCCGCCCGCTGCTTTCCTGCATTATTGCTCACCAAAACACAACGCACCCAGGGGAGAGATACCATGGTAATAGGTAACCTATTTACCATGGTATCCCTCCCCTGCGGCGGCTGCTCTTGATCTCCGGCTGCTCTTGATCTCCGTGAACGCACCCGCTGTCTCCAAACCTTGCAGAGCAGCACATTGAAGCGCTTGAAAACACAGCACAACATTCCCTAATAACACTTGCAATGCATTATGACTTCAAAGGTATGACTTTATGTCTATGACATTATTATTTATTGATTTTATTTTGTTTTATTTCTTTGATCACCAACTGCCACGACAACACACTCGTTTTTTTATGCAGTACTCCTGACGAACTTCACCCATTGCCCGCATAGTACCGGCTCTTAAGGTAGCTTGTGTTGGAGCAGCAGGACAAGCTCGCCATCCTGCCCGCTGCTTTCCTGCATTACTGCTCACCAAAACCGTTCGCCGAAACAGAAATAGGTAAATAGGTAACCTATTTACCATGGTATCCCTCCCCTGCGGCGGCTGCTCTTGATCTCCGGCTGCTCTTGATCTCCGTGAATGCACCCGCTGTCTCCAAACCTTGCAGAGCAGCACATTGAAGCGCTTGAAAACACAGCACAACATTCCCTAATAACACTTGCAATGCATTATGACTTCAAAGGTATGGCTTTAGGTCTATGACATTATTATTTATTGATTTTATTTTGTTTTATTTCTTTGATCACCAACTGCCACGACAACACACTCGTATTTTTTATGCAGTACTCCTGACGAACTTCACCCATTGCCCGCATCGTACCGGCTCTTAAGGTAGCTTGTGTTGGAGCAGCAGGACAAGCTCGCCATCCCGCCCGCTGCTTTCCTGCATTATTGCTCACCAAAACACAACGCACCCAGGGGAGACATACCATGGTAAATAGGTAACCTATTTACCATGGTATCCCTCCCCTGCGGCGGCTGCTCTTGATCTCCGGTTGCTCTTGATCTCCGTGAACGCACTCGCTGCCTCCAAGCCTTGCAGAGCAGCACATTGAAGCGCTTGAAAACACAGCACAACATTCCCTAATAACACTTGCAATGCATTATGACTTCAAAGGTATGACTTTAAGTCTATGACATTATTATTTATTGATTTTATTTTGTTTTTTTTTCTTTGATCACCAACTGCCACGACAACACACTCGTTTTTTTATGCAGTACTCCTGACGAACTTCACCCATTGCACGCATCGTACCGGCTCTTAAGGTAGCTTGTGTTGGAGCAGCAGGACAAGCTCGCCATCCCGCCCGCTGCTTTCCTGCATTATTGCTCACCAAAACACAACGCACCCAGGGGAGAGATACCATGGTAAATAGGTAACCTATTTACCATGGTACAACCCTCCCCTGCGGCGGCTGCTCTTGATCTCCGGCTGCTCTTGATCTCCGTGAACGCACGCGCTGTCTCCAAACCTTGCAGAGCAGCACATTGAAGCGCTTGAAAACACAGCACAACATTCCCTAATAACACTTGCAATGCATTATGACTTCAAAGGTATGGCTTTAGGTCTATGACATTATTATTTATTG
>NC_081189.1:87548056-87640556 GCF_902713425.1 Acipenser ruthenus
TTCGTGAGCAATAATGCAGGAAAGCAGCGGGCGGGATGGCGAGCTTGTCCTGCTGCTCCAACACAAGCTACCTTAAGAGCCGGTACGATGCGGGCAATGGGTGAAGTTCGTCAGGAGTACTGCATAAAAAAACGAGTGTGTTGTCGTGGCAGTTGGTGATCAAAGAAATAAAACAAAATAAAATCAATAAATAATAATAATGTCATAGACTTAAAGTCATACCTTTGAAGTCATAATGCATTGCAAGTGTTATTAGGGAATGTTGTGCTGTGTTTTCAAGCGCTTCAATGTGCTGCTCTGCAAGGTTTGGAGACAGCGGGTGCGTTCACGGAGATCATGAGCAGCCGGAGATCAAGAGCAGCCGCCGCAGGGGAGGGATACCATGGTAAATAGGTTACCTATTTACCATGGTATCTCTCCCCTGGGTGCGTTGTGTTTTCGTGAGCAATAATGCAGGAAAGCAGCGGGCGGGATGGCGAGCTTGTCCTGCTGCTCCAACACAAGCTACCTTAAGAGTCGGTACGATGCGGGCAATGGGTGAAGTTCGTCAGGAGTACTGCATAAAAAAACGAGTGTGTTGTCGTGGCAGTTGGTGATCAAAGAAATAAAACAAAATAAAATCAATAAATAATAATGTCATAGACTTAAAGTCATACCTTTGAAGTCATAATGCATTGCAAGTGTTATTAGGGAATGTTGTGCTGTGTTTTCAAGCGCTTCAATGTGCTGCTCTGCAAGGTTTGGAGACAGCGGGTGCGTTCACGGAGATCATGAGCAGCCGGAGATCAAGAGCAGCCGCCGCAGGGGAGGGATACCATGGTAAATAGGTTACCTATTTACCATGGTATCTCTCCCCTGGGTGCGTTGTGTTTTCGTGAGCAATAATGCAGGAAAGCAGCGGGCGGGATGGCGAGCTTGTCCTGCTGCTCCAACACAAGCTACCTTAAGAGCCGGTACGATGCGGGCAATGGGTGAAGTTCGTCAGGAGTACTGCATAAAAAAAACGAGTGTGTTGTCGTGGCAGTTGGTGATCAAAGAAATAAAACAAAATAAAATCAATAAATAATAATGTCATAGACTTAAAGTCATACCTTTGAAGTCATAATGCATTGCAAGTGTTATTAGGGAATGTTGTGCTGTGTTTTCAAGCGCTTCAATGTGCTGCTCTGCAAGGTTTGGAGACAGCGGGTGCGTTCACGGAGATCATGAGCAGCCGGAGATCAAGAGCAGCCGCCGCAGGGGAGGGATACCATGGTAAATAGGTTACCTATTTACCATGGTATCTCTCCCCTGGGTGCGTTGTGTTTTCGTGAGCAATAATGCAGGAAAGCAGCGGGCGGGATGGCGAGCTTGTCCTGCTGCTCCAACACAAGCTACCTTAAGAGCCGGTACGATGCGGGCAATGGGTGAAGTTCGTCAGGAGTACTGCATAAAAAAAACGAGTGTGTTGTCGTGGCAGTTGGTGATCAAAGAAATAAAACAAAATAAAATCAATAAATAATAATGTCATAGACTTAAAGTCATACCTTTGAAGTCATAATGCATTGCAAGTGTTATTAGGGAATGTTGTGCTGTGTTTTCAAGCGCTTCAATGTGCTGCACTGCAAGGTTTGGAGACAGCGGGTGCGTATCTCTCCCCTGGGTGCGTTGTGTTTTCGTGAGCAATAATGCAGGAAAGCAGCGGGCGGGATGGCGAGCTAGTCCTGCTGCTCCAACACAAGCTACCTTAAGAGCCGGTACGATGCGGGCAATGGGTGAAGTTCGTCAGGAGTACTGCATAAAAAAACGAGTGTGTTGTCGTGGCAGTTGGTGATCAAAGAAATAAAACAAAATAAAATCAATAAATAATAATGCCATAGACTTAAAGTCATACCTTTGAAGTCATAATGCATTGCAAGTGTTATTAGGGAATGTTGTGCTGTGTTTTCAAGCGCTTCAATGTGCTGCTCTGCAAGGTTTGGAGACAGCGGGTGCGTTCACGGAGATCATGAGCAGCCGGAGATCAAGAGCAGCCGCCGCAGGGGAGGGATACCATGGTAAATAGGTTACCTATTTACCATGGTATCTCTCCCCTGGGTGCGTTGTGTTTTCGTGAGCAATAATGCAGGAAAGCAGCGGGCGGGATGGCGAGCTTGTCCTGCTGCTCCAACACAAGCTACCTTAAGAGCCGGTACGATGCGGGCAATGGGTGAAGTTCGTCAGGAGTACTGCATAAAAAAAACGAGTGTGTTGTCGTGGCAGTTGGTGATCAAAGAAATAAAACAAAATAAAATCAATAAATAATAATGTCATAGACTTAAAGTCATACCTTTGAAGTCATAATGCATTGCAAGTGTTATTAGGGAATGTTGTGCTGTGTTTTCAAGCGCTTCAATGTGCTGCACTGCAAGGTTTGGAGACAGCGGGTGCGATTCTCTCCCCTGGGTGCGTTGTGTTTTCGTGAGCAATAATGCAGGAAAGCAGCGGGCGGGATGGCGAGCTAGTCCTGCTGCTCCAACACAAGCTACCTTAAGAGCCGGTACGATGCGGGCAATGGGTGAAGTTCGTCAGGAGTACTGCATAAAAAAACGAGTGTGTTGTCGTGGCAGTTGGTGATCAAAGAAATAAAACAAAATAAAATCAATAAATAATAATGCCATAGACTTAAAGTCATACCTTTGAAGTCATAATGCATTGCAAGTGTTATTAGGGAATGTTGTGCTGTGTTTTCAAGCGCTTCAATGTGCTGCTCTGCAAGGTTTGGAGACAGCGGGTGCGTTCACGGAGATCATGAGCAGCCGGAGATCAAGAGCAGCCGCCGCAGGGGAGGGATACCATGGTAAATAGGTTACCTATTTACTATGGTATCTCTCCCCTGGGTGCGTTGTGTTTTCGTGAGCAATAATGCAGGAAAGCAGCGGGCGGGATGGCGAGCTTGTCCTGCTGCTCCAACACAAGCTACCTTAAGAGCCGGTACGATGCGGGCAATGGGTGAAGTTCGTCAGGAGTACTGCATAAAAAAACGAGTGTGTTGTCGTGGCAGTTGGTGATCAAAGAAATAAAACAAAATAAAATCAATAAATAATAATAATGTCATAGACTTAAAGTCATACCTTTGAAGTCATAATGCATTGCAAGTGTTATTAGGGAATGTTGTGCTGTGTTTTCAAGCGCTTCAATGTGCTGCTCTGCAAGGTTTGGAGACAGCGGGTGCGTTCACGGAGATCATGAGCAGCCGGAGATCAAGAGCAGCCGCCGCAGGGGAGGGATACCATGGTAAATAGGTTACCTATTTACCATGGTATCTCTCCCCTGGGTGCGTTGTGTTTTCGTGAGCAATAATGCAGGAAAGCAGCGGGCGGGATGGCGAGCTTGTCCTGCTGCTCCAACACAAGCTACCTTAAGAGCCGGTACGATGCGGGCAATGGGTGAAGTTCGTCAGGAGTGCTGCATAAAAAAACGAGTGTGTTGTCGTGGCAGTTGGTGATCAAAGAAATAAAACAAAATAAAATCAATAAATAATAATGTCATAGACTTAAAGTCATACCTTTGACGTCATAATGCATTGCAAGTGTTATTAGGGAATGTTGTGCTGTGTTTTCAAGCGCTTCAATGTGCTGCTCTGCAAGGTTTGGAGACAGCGGGTGCGTTCACGGAGATCATGAGCAGCCGGAGATCAAGAGCAGCCGCCGCAGGGGAGGGATACCATGGTAAATAGGTTACCTATTTACTATGGTATCTCTCCCCTGGGTGCGTTGTGTTTTCGTGAGCAATAATGCAGGAAAGCAGCGGGCGGGATGGCGAGCTTGTCCTGCTGCTCCAACACAAGCTACCTTAAGAGCCGGTACGATGCGGGCAATGGGTGAAGTTCGTCAGGAGTACTGCATAAAAAAACGAGTGTGTTGTCGTGGCAGTTGGTGATCAAAGAAATAAAACAAAATAAAATCAATAAATAATAATAATGTCATAGACTTAAAGTCATACCTTTGAAGTCATAATGCATTGCAAGTGTTATTAGGGAATGTTGTGCTGTGTTTTCAAGCGCTTCAATGTGCTGCTCTGCAAGGTTTGGAGACAGCGGGTGCGTTCACGGAGATCATGAGCAGCCGGAGATCAAGAGCAGCCGCCGCAGGGGAGGGATACCATGGTAAATAGGTTACCTATTTACCATGGTATCTCTCCCCTGGGTGCGTTGTGTTTTCGTGAGCAATAATGCAGGAAAGCAGCGGGCGGGATGGCGAGCTTGTCCTGCTGCTCCAACACAAGCTACCTTAAGAGCCGGTACGATGCGGGCAATGGGTGAAGTTCGTCAGGAGTGCTGCATAAAAAAACGAGTGTGTTGTCGTGGCAGTTGGTGATCAAAGAAATAAAACAAAATAAAATCAATAAATAATAATGTCATAGACTTAAAGTCATACCTTTGACGTCATAATGCATTGCAAGTGTTATTAGGGAATGTTGTGCTGTGTTTTCAAGCGCTTCAATGTGCTGCTCTGCAAGGTTTGGAGACAGCGGGTGCGTTCACGGAGATCATGAGCAGCCGGAGATCAAGAGCAGCCGCCGCAGGGGAGGGATACCATGGTAAATAGGTTACCTATTTACCATGGTATCTCTCCCCTGGGTGCGTTGTGTTTTCGTGAGCAATAATGCAGGAAAGCAGCGGGCGGGATGGCGAGCTTGTCCTGCTGCTCCAACACAAGCTACCTTAAGAGCCGGTACGATGCGGGCAATGGGTGAAGTTCGTCAGGAGTACTGCATAAAAAACGAGTGTGTTGTCGTGGCAGTTGGTGATCAAAGAAATAAAACAAAATAAAATCAATAAATAATAATGTCATAGACTTAAAGTCATACCTTTGAAGTCATAATGCATTGCAAGTGTTATTAGGGAATGTTATGCTGTGTTTTCAAGCGCTTCAATGTGCTGCTCTGCAAGGTTTGGAGACAGCGGGTGCGTTCACGGAGATCATGAGCAGCCGGAGATCAAGAGCAGCCGCCGCAGGGGAGGGATACCATGGTAAATAGGTTACCTATTTACCATGGTATATCTCCCCTGGGTGCGTTGTGTTTTCGTGAGCAATAATGCAGGAAAGCAGCGGGCGGGATGGCGAGCTTGTCCTGCTGCTCCAACACAAGCTACCTTAAGAGCCGGTACGATGCGGGCAATGGGTGAAGTTCGTCAGGAGTACTGCATAAAAAAACGAGTGTGTTGTCGTGGCAGTTGGTGATCAAAGAAATAAAACAAAATAAAATCAATAAATAATAATAATGTCATAGACTTAAAGTCATACCTTTGACGTCATAATGCATTGCAAGTGTTATTAGGGAATGTTGTGCTGTGTTTTCAAGCGCTTCAATGTGCTGCTCTGCAAGGTTTGGAGACAGCGGGTGCGTTCACGGAGATCATGAGCAGCCGGAGATCAAGAGCAGCCGCCGCAGGGGAGGGATACCATGGTAAATAGGTTACCTATTTACCATGGTATCTCTCCCCTGGGTGCGTTGTGTTTTCGTGAGCAATAATGCAGGAAAGCAGCGGGCGGGATGGCGAGCTTGTCCTGCTGCTCCAACACAAGCTACCTTAAGAGCCGGTACGATGCGGGCAATGGGTGAAGTTCGTCAGGAGTACTGCATAAAAAACGAGTGTGTTGTCGTGGCAGTTGGTGATCAAAGAAATAAAACAAAATAAAATCAATAAATAATAATGTCATAGACTTAAAGTCATACCTTTGAAGTCATAATGCATTGCAAGTGTTATTAGGGAATGTTATGCTGTGTTTTCAAGCGCTTCAATGTGCTGCTCTGCAAGGTTTGGAGACAGCGGGTGCGTTCACGGAGATCATGAGCAGCCGGAGATCAAGAGCAGCCGCCGCAGGGGAGGGATACCATGGTAAATAGGTTACCTATTTACCATGGTATCTCTCCCCTGGGTGCGTTGTGTTTTCGTGAGCAATAATGCAGGAAAGCAGCGGGCGGGATGGGTAGCTTGTCCTGCTGCTCCAACACAAGCTACCTTAAGAGCCGGTACGATGCGGGCAATGGGTGAAGTTCGTCAGGAGTACTGCATAAAAAAAACGAGTGTGTTGTCGTGGCAGTTGGTGATCAAAGAAATAAAACAAAATAAAATCAATAAATAATAATGTCATAGACTTAAAGTCATACCTTTGAAGTCATAATGCATTGCAAGTGTTATTAGGGAATGTTGTGCTATGTTTTCAAGCGCTTCAATGTGCTGCTCTGCAAGGTTTGGAGACAGCGGGTGCGTATCTCTCCCCTGGGTGCGTTGTGTTTTCGTGAGCAATAATGCAGGAAAGCAGCGGGCGGGATGGCGAGCTAGTCCTGCTGCTCCAACACAAGCTACCTTAAGAGCCGGTACGATGCGGGCAATGGGTGAAGTTCGTCAGGAGTACTGCATAAAAAAACGAGTGTGTTGTCGTGGCAGTTGGTGATCAAAGAAATAAAACAAAATAAAATCAATAAATAATAATGCCATAGACTTAAAGTCATACCTTTGAAGTCATAATGCATTGCAAGTGTTATTAGGGAATGTTGTGCTGTGTTTTCAAGCGCTTCAATGTGCTGCTCTGCAAGGTTTGGAGACAGCGGGTGCGTTCACGGAGATCATGAGCAGCCGGAGATCAAGAGCAGCCGCCGCAGGGGAGGGATACCATGGTAAATAGGTTACCTATTTACCATGGTATCTCTCCCCTGGGTGCGTTGTGTTTTCGTGAGCAATAATGCAGGAAAGCAGCGGGCGGGATGGCGAGCTTGTCCTGCTGCTCCAACACAAGCTACCTTAGAGCCGGTACGATGCGGGCAATGGGTGAAGTTCGTCAGGAGTACTGCATAAAAAAACGAGTGTGTTGTCGTGGCAGTTGGTGATCAAAGAAATAAAACAAAATAAAATCAATAAATAATAATGTCATAGACTTAAAGTCATACCTTTGAAGTCATAATGCATTGCAAGTGTTATTAGGGAATGTTGTGCTGTGTTTTCAAGCGCTTCAATGTGCTGCTCTGCAAGGTTTGGAGACAGCGGGTGCGTTCACGGAGATCATGAGCAGCCGGAGATCAAGAGCAGCCGCCGCAGGGGAGGGATACCATGGTAAATAGGTTACCTATTTACCATGGTATCTCTCCCCTGGGTGCGTTGTGTTTTCGTGAGCAATAATGCAGGAAAGCAGCGGGCGGGATGGCGAGCTTGTCCTGCTGCTCCAACACAAGCTACCTTAAGAGCCGGTACGATGCGGGCAATGGGTGAAGTTCGTCAGGAGTACTGCATAAAAAAAACGAGTGTGTTGTCGTGGCAGTTGGTGATCAAAGAAATAAAACAAAATAAAATCAATACATAATAATGTCATAGACTTAAAGTCATACCTTTGAAGTCATAATGCATTGCAAGTGTTATTAGGGAATGTTGTGCTATGTTTTCAAGCGCTTCAATGTGCTGCTCTGCAAGGTTTGGAGACAGCGGGTGCGTTCACGGAGATCATGAGCAGCCGGAGATCAAGAGCAGCCGCCGCAGGGGAGGGATACCATGGTAAATAGGTTACCTATTTACCATGGTATCTCTCCCCTGGGTGCGTTGTGTTTTCGTGAGCAATAATGCAGGAAAGCAGCGGGCGGGATGGCGAGCTTGTCCTGCTGCTCCAACACAAGCTACCTTAGAGCCGGTACGATGCGGGCAATGGGTGAAGTTCGTCAGGAGTACTGCATAAAAAAACGAGTGTGTTGTCGTGGCAGTTGGTGATCAAAGAAATAAAACAAAATAAAATCAATAAATAATAAAACTGTCATAGACTTAAAGTCATACCTTTGAAGTCATAATGCATTGCAAGTGTTATTAGGGAATGTTGTGCTGTGTTTTCAAGCGCTTCAATGTGCTGCTCTGCAAGGTTTGGAGACAGCGGGTGCGTTCACGGAGATCATGAGCAGCCGGAGATCAAGAGCAGCCGCCGCAGGGGAGGGATACCATGGTAAATAGGTTACCTATTTACCATGGTATCTCTCCCCTGGGTGCGTTGTGTTTTCGTGAGCAATAATGCAGGAAAGCAGCGGGCGGGATGGCGAGCTTGTCCTGCTGCTCCAACACAAGCTACCTTAAGAGCCGGTACGATGCGGGCAATGGGTGAAGTTCGTCAGGAGTACTGCATAAAAAAAACGAGTGTGTTGTCGTGGCAGTTGGTGATCAAAGAAATAAAACAAAATAAAATCAATAAATAATAATGTCATAGACTTAAAGTCATACCTTTGAAGTCATAATGCATTGCAAGTGTTATTAGGGAATGTTGTGCTGTGTTTTCAAGCGCTTCAATGTGCTGCTCTGCAAGGTTTGGAGACAGCGGGTGCGTATCTCTCCCCTGGGTGCGTTGTGTTTTCGTGAGCAATAATGCAGGAAAGCAGCGGGCGGGATGGCGAGCTAGTCCTGCTGCTCCAACACAAGCTACCTTAAGAGCCGGTACGATGCGGGCAATGGGTGAAGTTCGTCAGGAGTACTGCATAAAAAAACGAGTGTGTTGTCGTGGCAGTTGGTGATCAAAGAAATAAAACAAAATAAAATCAATAAATAATAATGCCATAGACTTAAAGTCATACCTTTGAAGTCATAATGCATTGCAAGTGTTATTAGGGAATGTTGTGCTGTGTTTTCAAGCGCTTCAATGTGCTGCTCTGCAAGGTTTGGAGACAGCGGGTGCGTTCACGGAGATCATGAGCAGCCGGAGATCAAGAGCAGCCGCCGCAGGGGAGGGATACCATGGTAAATAGGTTACCTATTTACCATGGTATCTCTCCCCTGGGTGCGTTGTGTTTTCGTGAGCAATAATGCAGGAAAGCAGCGGGCGGGATGGCGAGCTTGTCCTGCTGCTCCAACACAAGCTACCTTAAGAGCCGGTACGATGCGGGCAATGGGTGAAGTTCGTCAGGAGTACTGCATAAAAAAACGAGTGTGTTGTCGTGGCAGTTGGTGATCAAAGAAATAAAACAAAATAAAATCAATAAATAATAATAATGTCATAGACTTAAAGTCATACCTTTGAAGTCATAATGCATTGCAAGTGTTATTAGGGAATGTTGTGCTGTGTTTTCAAGCGCTTCAATGTGCTGCTCTGCAAGGTTTGGAGACAGCGGGTGCGTTCACGGAGATCATGAGCAGCCGGAGATCAAGAGCAGCCGCCGCAGGGGAGGGATACCATGGTAAATAGGTTACCTATTTACCATGGTATCTCTCCCCTGGGTGCGTTGTGTTTTCGTGAGCAATAATGCAGGAAAGCAGCGGGCGGGATGGCGAGCTTGTCCTGCTGCTCCAACACAAGCTACCTTAAGAGCCGGTACGATGCGGGCAATGGGTGAAGTTCGTCAGGAGTACTGCATAAAAAAAACGAGTGTGTTGTCGTGGCAGTTGGTGATCAAAGAAATAAAACAAAATAAAATCAATAAATAATAATGTCATAGACTTAAAGTCATACCTTTGAAGTCATAATGCATTGCAAGTGTTATTAGGGAATGTTGTGCTGTGTTTTCAAGCGCTTCAATGTGCTGCTCTGCAAGGTTTGGAGACAGCGGGTGCGTTCACGGAGATCATGAGCAGCCGGAGATCAAGAGCAGCCGCCGCAGGGGAGGGATACCATGGTAAATAGGTTACCTATTTACCATGGTATCTCTCCCCTGGGTGCGTTGTGTTTTCGTGAGCAATAATGCAGGAAAGCAGCGGGCGGGATGGCGAGCTTGTCCTGCTGCTCCAACACAAGCTACCTTAAGAGCCGGTACGATGCGGGCAATGGGTGAAGTTCGTCAGGAGTACTGCATAAAAAAACGAGTGTGTTGTCGTGGCAGTTGGTGATCAAAGAAATAAAACAAAATAAAATCAATAAATAATAATAATGTCATAGACTTAAAGTCATACCTTTGAAGTCATAATGCATTGCAAGTGTTATTAGGGAATGTTGTGCTGTGTTTTCAAGCGCTTCAATGTGCTGCTCTGCAAGGTTTGGAGACAGCGGGTGCGTTCACGGAGATCATGAGCAGCCGGAGATCAAGAGCAGCCGCCGCAGGGGAGGGTTACCTATTTACCATGGTATCTCTCCCCTGGGTGCGTTGTGTTTTCGTGAGCAATAATGCAGGAAAGCAGCGGGCGGGATGGCGAGCTAGTCCTGCTGCTCCAACACAAGCTACCTTAAGAGCCGGTACGATGCGGGCAATGGGTGAAGTTCGTCAGGAGTACTGCATAAAAAAACGAGTGTGTTGTCGTGGCAGTTGGTGATCAAAGAAATAAAACAAAATAAAATCAATAAATAATAATGCCATAGACTTAAAGTCATACCTTTGAAGTCATAATGCATTGCAAGTGTTATTAGGGAATGTTGTGCTGTGTTTTCAAGCGCTTCAATGTGCTGCTCTGCAAGGTTTGGAGACAGCGGGTGCGTTCACGGAGATCATGAGCAGCCGGAGATCAAGAGCAGCCGCCGCAGGGGAGGGATACCATGGTAAATAGGTTACCTATTTACCATGGTATCTCTCCCCTGGGTGCGTTGTGTTTTCGTGAGCAATAATGCAGGAAAGCAGCGGGCGGGATGGCGAGCTTGTCCTGCTGCTCCAACACAAGCTACCTTAGAGCCGGTACGATGCGGGCAATGGGTGAAGTTCGTCAGGAGTACTGCATAAAAAAACGAGTGTGTTGTCGTGGCAGTTGGTGATCAAAGAAATAAAACAAAATAAAATCAATAAATAATAATGTCATAGACTTAAAGTCATACCTTTGAAGTCATAATGCATTGCAAGTGTTATTAGGGAATGTTGTGCTGTGTTTTCAAGCGCTTCAATGTGCTGCTCTGCAAGGTTTGGAGACAGCGGGTGCGTTCACGGAGATCATGAGCAGCCGGAGATCAAGAGCAGCCGCCGCAGGGGAGGGATACCATGGTAAATAGGTTACCTATTTACCATGGTATCTCTCCCCTGGGTGCGTTGTGTTTTCGTGAGCAATAATGCAGGAAAGCAGCGGGCGGGATGGCGAGCTTGTCCTGCTGCTTCAACACAAGCTACCTTAAGAGCCGGTACGATGCGGGCAATGGGTGAAGTTCGTCAGGAGTACTGCATAAAAAAAACGAGTGTGTTGTCGTGGCAGTTGGTGATCAAAGAAATAAAACAAAATAAAATCAATAAATAATAATAATGTCATAGACTTAAAGTCATACCTTTGAAGTCATAATGCATTGCAAGTGTTATTAGGGAATGTTGTGCTATGTTTTCAAGCGCTTCAATGTGCTGCTCTGCAAGGTTTGGAGACAGCGGGTGCGTTCACGGAGATCATGAGCAGCCGGAGATCAAGAGCAGCCGCCGCAGGGGAGGGATACCATGGTAAATAGGTTACCTATTTACCATGGTATCTCTCCCCTGGGTGCGTTGTGTTTTCGTGAGCAATAATGCAGGAAAGCAGCGGGCGGGATGGCGAGCTTGTCCTGCTGCTCCAACACAAGCTACCTTAAGAGCCGGTACTATGCGGGCAATGGGTGAAGTTCGTCAGGAGTACTGCATAAAAAAAACGAGTGTGTTGTCGTGGCAGTTGGTGATCAAAGAAATAAAACACAATAAAATCAATAAATAATAATGTCATAGACTTAAAGTCATACCTTTGAAGTCATAATGCATTGCAAGTGTTATTAGGGAATGTTGTGCTGTGTTTTCAAGCGCTTCAATGTGCTGCTCTGCAAGGTTTGGAGACAGCGGGTGCGTATCTCTCCCCTGGGTGCGTTGTGTTTTCGTGAGCAATAATGCAGGAAAGCAGCGGGCGGGATGGCGAGCTAGTCCTGCTGCTCCAACACAAGCTACCTTAAGAGCCGGTACGATGCGGGCAATGGGTGAAGTTCGTCAGGAGTACTGCATAAAAAAACGAGTGTGTTGTCGTGGCAGTTGGTGATCAAAGAAATAAAACAAAATAAAATCAATAAATAATAATGCCATAGACTTAAAGTCATACCTTTGAAGTCATAATGCATTGCAAGTGTTATTAGGGAATGTTGTGCTGTGTTTTCAAGCGCTTCAATGTGCTGCTCTGCAAGGTTTGGAGACAGCGGGTGCGTTCACGGAGATCATGAGCAGCCGGAGATCAAGAGCAGCCGCCGCAGGGGAGGGATACCATGGTAAATAGGTTACCTATTTACCATGGTATCTCTCCCCTGGGTGCGTTGTGTTTTCGTGAGCAATAATGCAGGAAAGCAGCGGGCGGGATGGCGAGCTTGTCCTGCTGCTCCAACACAAGCTACCTTAGAGCCGGTACGATGCGGGCAATGGGTGAAGTTCGTCAGGAGTACTGCATAAAAAAACGAGTGTGTTGTCGTGGCAGTTGGTGATCAAAGAAATAAAACAAAATAAAATCAATAAATAATAATGTCATAGACTTAAAGTCATACCTTTGAAGTCATAATGCATTGCAAGTGTTATTAGGGAATGTTGTGCTATGTTTTCAAGCGCTTCAATGTGCTGCTCTGCAAGGTTTGGAGACAGCGGGTGCGTTCACGGAGATCATGAGCAGCCGGAGATCAAGAGCAGCCGCCGCAGGGGAGGGATACCATGGTAAATAGGTTACCTATTTACCATGGTATCTCTCCCCTGGGTGCGTTGTGTTTTCGTGAGCAATAATGCAGGAAAGCAGCGGGCGGGATGGCGAGCTTGTCCTGCTGCTCCAACACAAGCTACCTTAAGAGCCGGTACGATGCGGGCAATGGGTGAAGTTCGTCAGGAGTACTGCATAAAAAAAACGAGTGTGTTGTCGTGGCAGTTGGTGATCAAAGAAATAAAACAAAATAAAATCAATACATAATAATGTCATAGACTTAAAGTCATACCTTTGAAGTCATAATGCATTGCAAGTGTTATTAGGGAATGTTGTGCTATGTTTTCAAGCGCTTCAATGTGCTGCTCTGCAAGGTTTGGAGACAGCGGGTGCGTTCACGGAGATCATGAGCAGCCGGAGATCAAGAGCAGCCGCCGCAGGGGAGGGATACCATGGTAAATAGGTTACCTATTTACCATGGTATCTCTCCCCTGGGTGCGTTGTGTTTTCGTGAGCAATAATGCAGGAAAGCAGCGGGCGGGATGGCGAGCTTGTCCTGCTGCTCCAACACAAGCTACCTTAGAGCCGGTACGATGCGGGCAATGGGTGAAGTTCGTCAGGAGTACTGCATAAAAAAACGAGTGTGTTGTCGTGGCAGTTGGTGATCAAAGAAATAAAACAAAATAAAATCAATAAATAATAAAACTGTCATAGACTTAAAGTCATACCTTTGAAGTCATAATGCATTGCAAGTGTTATTAGGGAATGTTGTGCTGTGTTTTCAAGCGCTTCAATGTGCTGCTCTGCAAGGTTTGGAGACAGCGGGTGCGTTCACGGAGATCATGAGCAGCCGGAGATCAAGAGCAGCCGCCGCAGGGGAGGGATACCATGGTAAATAGGTTACCTATTTACCATGGTATCTCTCCCCTGGGTGCGTTGTGTTTTCGTGAGCAATAATGCAGGAAAGCAGCGGGCGGGATGGCGAGCTTGTCCTGCTGCTCCAACACAAGCTACCTTAAGAGCCGGTACGATGCGGGCAATGGGTGAAGTTCGTCAGGAGTACTGCATAAAAAAAACGAGTGTGTTGTCGTGGCAGTTGGTGATCAAAGAAATAAAACAAAATAAAATCAATAAATAATAATGTCATAGACTTAAAGTCATACCTTTGAAGTCATAATGCATTGCAAGTGTTATTAGGGAATGTTGTGCTGTGTTTTCAAGCGCTTCAATGTGCTGCTCTGCAAGGTTTGGAGACAGCGGGTGCGTATCTCTCCCCTGGGTGCGTTGTGTTTTCGTGAGCAATAATGCAGGAAAGCAGCGGGCGGGATGGCGAGCTAGTCCTGCTGCTCCAACACAAGCTACCTTAAGAGCCGGTACGATGCGGGCAATGGGTGAAGTTCGTCAGGAGTACTGCATAAAAAAACGAGTGTGTTGTCGTGGCAGTTGGTGATCAAAGAAATAAAACAAAATAAAATCAATAAATAATAATGCCATAGACTTAAAGTCATACCTTTGAAGTCATAATGCATTGCAAGTGTTATTAGGGAATGTTGTGCTGTGTTTTCAAGCGCTTCAATGTGCTGCTCTGCAAGGTTTGGAGACAGCGGGTGCGTTCACGGAGATCATGAGCAGCCGGAGATCAAGAGCAGCCGCCGCAGGGGAGGGATACCATGGTAAATAGGTTACCTATTTACCATGGTATCTCTCCCCTGGGTGCGTTGTGTTTTCGTGAGCAATAATGCAGGAAAGCAGCGGGCGGGATGGCGAGCTTGTCCTGCTGCTCCAACACAAGCTACCTTAAGAGCCGGTACGATGCGGGCAATGGGTGAAGTTCGTCAGGAGTACTGCATAAAAAAACGAGTGTGTTGTCGTGGCAGTTGGTGATCAAAGAAATAAAACAAAATAAAATCAATAAATAATAATAATGTCATAGACTTAAAGTCATACCTTTGAAGTCATAATGCATTGCAAGTGTTATTAGGGAATGTTGTGCTGTGTTTTCAAGCGCTTCAATGTGCTGCTCTGCAAGGTTTGGAGACAGCGGGTGCGTTCACGGAGATCATGAGCAGCCGGAGATCAAGAGCAGCCGCCGCAGGGGAGGGATACCATGGTAAATAGGTTACCTATTTACCATGGTATCTCTCCCCTGGGTGCGTTGTGTTTTCGTGAGCAATAATGCAGGAAAGCAGCGGGCGGGATGGCGAGCTTGTCCTGCTGCTCCAACACAAGCTACCTTAAGAGCCGGTACGATGCGGGCAATGGGTGAAGTTCGTCAGGAGTACTGCATAAAAAAAACGAGTGTGTTGTCGTGGCAGTTGGTGATCAAAGAAATAAAACAAAATAAAATCAATACATAATAATGTCATAGACTTAAAGTCATACCTTTGAAGTCATAATGCATTGCAAGTGTTATTAGGGAATGTTGTGCTATGTTTTCAAGCGCTTCAATGTGCTGCTCTGCAAGGTTTGGAGACAGCGGGTGCGTTCACGGAGATCATGAGCAGCCGGAGATCAAGAGCAGCCGCCGCAGGGGAGGGATACCATGGTAAATAGGTTACCTATTTACCATGGTATCTCTCCCCTGGGTGCGTTGTGTTTTCGTGAGCAATAATGCAGGAAAGCAGCGGGCGGGATGGCGAGCTTGTCCTGCTGCTCCAACACAAGCTACCTTAGAGCCGGTACGATGCGGGCAATGGGTGAAGTTCGTCAGGAGTACTGCATAAAAAAACGAGTGTGTTGTCGTGGCAGTTGGTGATCAAAGAAATAAAACAAAATAAAATCAATAAATAATAAAACTGTCATAGACTTAAAGTCATACCTTTGAAGTCATAATGCATTGCAAGTGTTATTAGGGAATGTTGTGCTGTGTTTTCAAGCGCTTCAATGTGCTGCTCTGCAAGGTTTGGAGACAGCGGGTGCGTTCACGGAGATCATGAGCAGCCGGAGATCAAGAGCAGCCGCCGCAGGGGAGGGATACCATGGTAAATAGGTTACCTATTTACCATGGTATCTCTCCCCTGGGTGCGTTGTGTTTTCGTGAGCAATAATGCAGGAAAGCAGCGGGCGGGATGGCGAGCTTGTCCTGCTGCTCCAACACAAGCTACCTTAAGAGCCGGTACGATGCGGGCAATGGGTGAAGTTCGTCAGGAGTACTGCATAAAAAAAACGAGTGTGTTGTCGTGGCAGTTGGTGATCAAAGAAATAAAACAAAATAAAATCAATAAATAATAATGTCATAGACTTAAAGTCATACCTTTGAAGTCATAATGCATTGCAAGTGTTATTAGGGAATGTTGTGCTGTGTTTTCAAGCGCTTCAATGTGCTGCTCTGCAAGGTTTGGAGACAGCGGGTGCGTATCTCTCCCCTGGGTGCGTTGTGTTTTCGTGAGCAATAATGCAGGAAAGCAGCGGGCGGGATGGCGAGCTAGTCCTGCTGCTCCAACACAAGCTACCTTAAGAGCCGGTACGATGCGGGCAATGGGTGAAGTTCGTCAGGAGTACTGCATAAAAAAACGAGTGTGTTGTCGTGGCAGTTGGTGATCAAAGAAATAAAACAAAATAAAATCAATAAATAATAATGCCATAGACTTAAAGTCATACCTTTGAAGTCATAATGCATTGCAAGTGTTATTAGGAAATGTTGTGCTGTGTTTTCAAGCGCTTCAATGTGCTGCTCTGCAAGGTTTGGAGACAGCGGGTGCGTTCACGGAGATCATGAGCAGCCGGAGATCAAGAGCAGCCGCCGCAGGGGAGGGATACCATGGTAAATAGGTTACCTATTTACCATGGTATCTCTCCCCTGGGTGCGTTGTGTTTTCGTGAGCAATAATGCAGGAAAGCAGCGGGCGGGATGGCGAGCTTGTCCTGCTGCTCCAACACAAGCTACCTTAAGAGCCGGTACGATGCGGGCAATGGGTGAAGTTCGTCAGGAGTACTGCATAAAAAAACGAGTGTGTTGTCGTGGCAGTTGGTGATCAAAGAAATAAAACAAAATAAAATCAATAAATAATAATAATGTCATAGACTTAAAGTCATACCTTTGAAGTCATAATGCATTGCAAGTGTTATTAGGGAATGTTGTGCTGTGTTTTCAAGCGCTTCAATGTGCTGCTCTGCAAGGTTTGGAGACAGCGGGTGCGTTCACGGAGATCATGAGCAGCCGGAGATCAAGAGCAGCCGCCGCAGGGGAGGGATACCATGGTAAATAGGTTACCTATTTACCATGGTATCTCTCCCCTGGGTGCGTTGTGTTTTCGTGAGCAATAATGCAGGAAAGCAGCGGGCGGGATGGCGAGCTTGTCCTGCTGCTCCAACACAAGCTACCTTAAGAGCCGGTACGATGCGGGCAATGGGTGAAGTTCGTCAGGAGTACTGCATAAAAAAAACGAGTGTGTTGTCGTGGCAGTTGGTGATCAAAGAAATAAAACAAAATAAAATCAATAAATAATAATGTCATAGACTTAAAGTCATACCTTTGAAGTCATAATGCATTGCAAGTGTTATTAGGGAATGTTGTGCTGTGTTTTCAAGCGCTTCAATGTGCTGCTCTGCAAGGTTTGGAGACAGCGGGTGCGTTCACGGAGATCATGAGCAGCCGGAGATCAAGAGCAGCCGCCGCAGGGGAGGGATACCATGGTAAATAGGTTACCTATTTACCATGGTATCTCTCCCCTGGGTGCGTTGTGTTTTCGTGAGCAATAATGCAGGAAAGCAGCGGGCGGGATGGCGAGCTTGTCCTGCTGCTCCAACACAAGCTACCTTAAGAGCCGGTACGATGCGGGCAATGGGTGAAGTTCGTCAGGAGTACTGCATAAAAAAACGAGTGTGTTGTCGTGGCAGTTGGTGATCAAAGAAATAAAACAAAATAAAATCAATAAATAATAATAATGTCATAGACTTAAAGTCATACCTTTGAAGTCATAATGCATTGCAAGTGTTATTAGGGAATGTTGTGCTGTGTTTTCAAGCGCTTCAATGTGCTGCTCTGCAAGGTTTGGAGACAGCGGGTGCGTTCACGGAGATCATGAGCAGCCGGAGATCAAGAGCAGCCGCCGCAGGGGAGGGTTACCTATTTACCATGGTATCTCTCCCCTGGATGCGTTGTGTTTTCGTGAGCAATAATGCAGGAAAGCAGCGGGCGGGATGGCGAGCTTGTCCTGCTGCTCCAACACAAGCTACCTTAAGAGCCGGTACTATGCGGGCAATGGGTGAAGTTCGTCAGGAGTACTGCATAAAAAAAACGAGTGTGTTGTCGTGGCAGTTGGTGATCAAAGAAATAAAACACAATAAAATCAATAAATAATAATGTCATAGACTTAAAGTCATACCTTTGAAGTCATAATGCATTGCAAGTGTTATTAGGGAATGTTGTGCTGTGTTTTCAAGCGCTTCAATGTGCTGCTCTGCAAGGCTTGGAGACAGCGCGTGCGTTCACGGAGATCAAGAGCAGCCGGAGATCAAGAGCAGCCGCCGCAGGGGAGGGATACCATGGTAAATAGGTTACCTATTTAACATGGTATCTCTCCCCTGGGTGCGTTGTGTTTTCGTGAGCAATAATGCAGGAAAGCAGCGGGCGGGATGGCGAGCTTGTCCTGCTGCTCCAACACAAGCTACCTTAGAGCCGGTACGATGCGGGCAATGGGTGAAGTTCGTCAGGAGTACTGCATAAAAAAACGAGTGTGTTGTCGTGGCAGTTGGTGATCAAAGAAATAAAACAAAATAAAATCAATAAATAATAATAATGTCATAGACTTAAAGTCATACCTTTGAAGTCATAATGCATTGCAAGTGTTATTAGGGAATGTTGTGCTGTGTTTTCAAGCGCTTCAATGTGCTGCTCTGCAAGGTTTGGAGACAGCGGGTGCGTTCACGGAGATCATGAGCAGCCGGAGATCAAGAGCAGCCGCCGCAGGGGAGGGATACCATGGTAAATAGGTCACCTATTTACCATGGTATCTCTCCCCTGGGTGCGTTGTGTTTTCGTGAGCAATAATGCAGGAAAGCAGCGGGCGGGATGGCGAGCTTGTCCTGCTGCTCCAACACAAGCTACCTTAGAGCCGGTACGATGCGGGCAATGGGTGAAGTTCGTCAGGAGTACTGCATAAAAAAACGAGTGTGTTGTCGTGGCAGTTGGTGATCAAAGAAATAAAACAAAATAAAATCAATAAATAATAATAATGTCATAGACTTAAAGTCATACCTTTAAAGTCATAATGCATTGCAAGTGTTATTAGGGAATGTTGTGCTGTGTTTTCAAGCGCTTCAATGTGCTGCTCTGCAAGGTTTGGAGACAGCGGGTGCGTTCACGGAGATCATGAGCAGCCGGAGATCAAGAGCAGCCGCCGCAGGGGAGAGATACCATGGTAAATAGGTTACCTATTTACCATGGTATCTCTCCCCTGGGTGCGTTGTGTTTTCGTGAGCAATAATGCAGGAAAGCAGCGGGCGGGATGGCGAGCTTGTCCTGCTGCTCCAACACAAGCTACCTTAAGAGCCGGTACGATGCGGGCAATGGGTGAAGTTCGTCAGGAGTACTGCATAAAAAAAACGAGTGTGTTGTCGTGGCAGTTGGTGATCAAAGAAATAAAACAAAATAAAATCAATACATAATAATGTCATAGACTTAAAGTCATACCTTTGAAGTCATAATGCATTGCAAGTGTTATTAGGGAATGTTGTGCTATGTTTTCAAGCGCTTCAATGTGCTGCTCTGCAAGGTTTGGAGACAGCGGGTGCGTTCACGGAGATCATGAGCAGCCGGAGATCAAGAGCAGCCGCCGCAGGGGAGGGATACCATGGTAAATAGGTTACCTATTTACCATGGTATCTCTCCCCTGGGTGCGTTGTGTTTTCGTGAGCAATAATGCAGGAAAGCAGCGGGCGGGATGGCGAGCTTGTCCTGCTGCTCCAACACAAGCTACCTTAGAGCCGGTACGATGCGGGCAATGGGTGAAGTTCGTCAGGAGTACTGCATAAAAAAACGAGTGTGTTGTCGTGGCAGTTGGTGATCAAAGAAATAAAACAAAATAAAATCAATAAATAATAAAACTGTCATAGACTTAAAGTCATACCTTTGAAGTCATAATGCATTGCAAGTGTTATTAGGGAATGTTGTGCTGTGTTTTCAAGCGCTTCAATGTGCTGCTCTGCAAGGTTTGGAGACAGCGGGTGCGTTCACGGAGATCATGAGCAGCCGGAGATCAAGAGCAGCCGCCGCAGGGGAGGGATACCATGGTAAATAGGTTACCTATTTACCATGGTATCTCTCCCCTGGGTGCGTTGTGTTTTCGTGAGCAATAATGCAGGAAAGCAGCGGGCGGGATGGCGAGCTTGTCCTGCTGCTCCAACACAAGCTACCTTAAGAGCCGGTACGATGCGGGCAATGGGTGAAGTTCGTCAGGAGTACTGCATAAAAAAAACGAGTGTGTTGTCGTGGCAGTTGGTGATCAAAGAAATAAAACAAAATAAAATCAATAAATAATAATGTCATAGACTTAAAGTCATACCTTTGAAGTCATAATGCATTGCAAGTGTTATTAGGGAATGTTGTGCTGTGTTTTCAAGCGCTTCAATGTGCTGCTCTGCAAGGTTTGGAGACAGCGGGTGCGTATCTCTCCCCTGGGTGCGTTGTGTTTTCGTGAGCAATAATGCAGGAAAGCAGCGGGCGGGATGGCGAGCTAGTCCTGCTGCTCCAACACAAGCTACCTTAAGAGCCGGTACGATGCGGGCAATGGGTGAAGTTCGTCAGGAGTACTGCATAAAAAAACGAGTGTGTTGTCGTGGCAGTTGGTGATCAAAGAAATAAAACAAAATAAAATCAATAAATAATAATGCCATAGACTTAAAGTCATACCTTTGAAGTCATAATGCATTGCAAGTGTTATTAGGGAATGTTGTGCTGTGTTTTCAAGCGCTTCAATGTGCTGCTCTGCAAGGTTTGGAGACAGCGGGTGCGTTCACGGAGATCATGAGCAGCCGGAGATCAAGAGCAGCCGCCGCAGGGGAGGGATACCATGGTAAATAGGTTACCTATTTACCATGGTATCTCTCCCCTGGGTGCGTTGTGTTTTCGTGAGCAATAATGCAGGAAAGCAGCGGGCGGGATGGCGAGCTTGTCCTGCTGCTCCAACACAAGCTACCTTAAGAGCCGGTACGATGCGGGCAATGGGTGAAGTTCGTCAGGAGTACTGCATAAAAAAACGAGTGTGTTGTCGTGGCAGTTGGTGATCAAAGAAATAAAACAAAATAAAATCAATAAATAATAATAATGTCATAGACTTAAAGTCATACCTTTGAAGTCATAATGCATTGCAAGTGTTATTAGGGAATGTTGTGCTGTGTTTTCAAGCGCTTCAATGTGCTGCTCTGCAAGGTTTGGAGACAGCGGGTGCGTTCACGGAGATCATGAGCAGCCGGAGATCAAGAGCAGCCGCCGCAGGGGAGGGATACCATGGTAAATAGGTTACCTATTTACCATGGTATCTCTCCCCTGGGTGCGTTGTGTTTTCGTGAGCAATAATGCAGGAAAGCAGCGGGCGGGATGGCGAGCTTGTCCTGCTGCTCCAACACAAGCTACCTTAAGAGCCGGTACGATGCGGGCAATGGGTGAAGTTCGTCAGGAGTACTGCATAAAAAAAACGAGTGTGTTGTCGTGGCAGTTGGTGATCAAAGAAATAAAACAAAATAAAATCAATAAATAATAATGTCATAGACTTAAAGTCATACCTTTGAAGTCATAATGCATTGCAAGTGTTATTAGGGAATGTTGTGCTGTGTTTTCAAGCGCTTCAATGTGCTGCTCTGCAAGGTTTGGAGACAGCGGGTGCGTTCACGGAGATCATGAGCAGCCGGAGATCAAGAGCAGCCGCCGCAGGGGAGGGATACCATGGTAAATAGGTTACCTATTTACCATGGTATCTCTCCCCTGGGTGCGTTGTGTTTTCGTGAGCAATAATGCAGGAAAGCAGCGGGCGGGATGGCGAGCTTGTCCTGCTGCTCCAACACAAGCTACCTTAAGAGCCGGTACGATGCGGGCAATGGGTGAAGTTCGTCAGGAGTACTGCATAAAAAAACGAGTGTGTTGTCGTGGCAGTTGGTGATCAAAGAAATAAAACAAAATAAAATCAATAAATAATAATAATGTCATAGACTTAAAGTCATACCTTTGAAGTCATAATGCATTGCAAGTGTTATTAGGGAATGTTGTGCTGTGTTTTCAAGCGCTTCAATGTGCTGCTCTGCAAGGTTTGGAGACAGCGGGTGCGTTCACGGAGATCATGAGCAGCCGGAGATCAAGAGCAGCCGCCGCAGGGGAGGGTTACCTATTTACCATGGTATCTCTCCCCTGGGTGCGTTGTGTTTTCGTGAGCAATAATGCAGGAAAGCAGCGGGCGGGATGGCGAGCTAGTCCTGCTGCTCCAACACAAGCTACCTTAAGAGCCGGTACGATGCGGGCAATGGGTGAAGTTCGTCAGGAGTACTGCATAAAAAAACGAGTGTGTTGTCGTGGCAGTTGGTGATCAAAGAAATAAAACAAAATAAAATCAATAAATAATAATGCCATAGACTTAAAGTCATACCTTTGAAGTCATAATGCATTGCAAGTGTTATTAGGGAATGTTGTGCTGTGTTTTCAAGCGCTTCAATGTGCTGCTCTGCAAGGTTTGGAGACAGCGGGTGCGTTCACGGAGATCATGAGCAGCCGGAGATCAAGAGCAGCCGCCGCAGGGGAGGGATACCATGGTAAATAGGTTACCTATTTACCATGGTATCTCTCCCCTGGGTGCGTTGTGTTTTCGTGAGCAATAATGCAGGAAAGCAGCGGGCGGGATGGCGAGCTTGTCCTGCTGCTCCAACACAAGCTACCTTAGAGCCGGTACGATGCGGGCAATGGGTGAAGTTCGTCAGGAGTACTGCATAAAAAAACGAGTGTGTTGTCGTGGCAGTTGGTGATCAAAGAAATAAAACAAAATAAAATCAATAAATAATAATGTCATAGACTTAAAGTCATACCTTTGAAGTCATAATGCATTGCAAGTGTTATTAGGGAATGTTGTGCTGTGTTTTCAAGCGCTTCAATGTGCTGCTCTGCAAGGTTTGGAGACAGCGGGTGCGTTCACGGAGATCATGAGCAGCCGGAGATCAAGAGCAGCCGCCGCAGGGGAGGGATACCATGGTAAATAGGTTACCTATTTACCATGGTATCTCTCCCCTGGGTGCGTTGTGTTTTCGTGAGCAATAATGCAGGAAAGCAGCGGGCGGGATGGCGAGCTTGTCCTGCTGCTTCAACACAAGCTACCTTAAGAGCCGGTACGATGCGGGCAATGGGTGAAGTTCGTCAGGAGTACTGCATAAAAAAAACGAGTGTGTTGTCGTGGCAGTTGGTGATCAAAGAAATAAAACAAAATAAAATCAATAAATAATAATAATGTCATAGACTTAAAGTCATACCTTTGAAGTCATAATGCATTGCAAGTGTTATTAGGGAATGTTGTGCTATGTTTTCAAGCGCTTCAATGTGCTGCTCTGCAAGGTTTGGAGACAGCGGGTGCGTTCACGGAGATCATGAGCAGCCGGAGATCAAGAGCAGCCGCCGCAGGGGAGGGATACCATGGTAAATAGGTTACCTATTTACCATGGTATCTCTCCCCTGGGTGCGTTGTGTTTTCGTGAGCAATAATGCAGGAAAGCAGCGGGCGGGATGGCGAGCTTGTCCTGCTGCTCCAACACAAGCTACCTTAAGAGCCGGTACTATGCGGGCAATGGGTGAAGTTCGTCAGGAGTACTGCATAAAAAAAACGAGTGTGTTGTCGTGGCAGTTGGTGATCAAAGAAATAAAACACAATAAAATCAATAAATAATAATGTCATAGACTTAAAGTCATACCTTTGAAGTCATAATGCATTGCAAGTGTTATTAGGGAATGTTGTGCTGTGTTTTCAAGCGCTTCAATGTGCTGCTCTGCAAGGCTTGGAGACAGCGCGTGCGTTCACGGAGATCAAGAGCAGCCGGAGATCAAGAGCAGCCGCCGCAGGGGAGGGATACCATGGTAAATAGGTTACCTATTTAACATGGTATCTCTCCCCTGGGTGCGTTGTGTTTTCGTGAGCAATAATGCAGGAAAGCAGCGGGCGGGATGGCGAGCTTGTCCTGCTGCTCCAACACAAGCTACCTTAGAGCCGGTACGATGCGGGCAATGGGTGAAGTTCGTCAGGAGTACTGCATAAAAAAACGAGTGTGTTGTCGTGGCAGTTGGTGATCAAAGAAATAAAACAAAATAAAATCAATAAATAATAATAATGTCATAGACTTAAAGTCATACCTTTGAAGTCATAATGCATTGCAAGTGTTATTAGGGAATGTTGTGCTGTGTTTTCAAGCGCTTCAATGTGCTGCTCTGCAAGGTTTGGAGACAGCGGGTGCGTTCACGGAGATCATGAGCAGCCGGAGATCAAGAGCAGCCGCCGCAGGGGAGGGATACCATGGTAAATAGGTCACCTATTTACCATGGTATCTCTCCCCTGGGTGCGTTGTGTTTTCGTGAGCAATAATGCAGGAAAGCAGCGGGCGGGATGGCGAGCTTGTCCTGCTGCTCCAACACAAGCTACCTTAGAGCCGGTACGATGCGGGCAATGGGTGAAGTTCGTCAGGAGTACTGCATAAAAAAACGAGTGTGTTGTCGTGGCAGTTGGTGATCAAAGAAATAAAACAAAATAAAATCAATAAATAATAATAATGTCATAGACTTAAAGTCATACCTTTAAAGTCATAATGCATTGCAAGTGTTATTAGGGAATGTTGTGCTGTGTTTTCAAGCGCTTCAATGTGCTGCTCTGCAAGGTTTGGAGACAGCGGGTGCGTTCACGGAGATCATGAGCAGCCGGAGATCAAGAGCAGCCGCCGCAGGGGAGGGATACCATGGTAAATAGGTTACCTATTTACCATGGTATCTCTCCCCTGGGTGCGTTGTGTTTTCGTGAGCAATAATGCAGGAAAGCAGCGGGCGGGATGGCGAGCTTGTCCTGCTGCTCCAACACAAGCTACCTTAGAGCCGGTACGATGCGGGCAATGGGTGAAGTTCGTCAGGAGTACTGCATAAAAAAAAACGAGTGTGTTGTCGTGGCAGTTGGTGATCAAAGAAATAAAACAAAATAAAATCAATAAATAATAATAATGTCATAGACTTAAAGTCATACCTTTGAAGTCATAATGCATTGCAAGTGTTATTAGGGAATGTTGTGCTGTGTTTTCAAGCGCTTCAATGTGCTGCTCTGCAAGGTTTGGAGACAGCGGGTGCGTTCACGGAGATCATGAGCAGCCGGAGATCAAGAGCAGCCGCCGCAGGGGAGGGATACCATGGTAAATAGGTTACCTATTTACCATGGTATCTCTCCCCTGGGTGCGTTGTGTTTTCGTGAGCAATAATGCAGGAAAGCAGCGGGCGGGATGGCGAGCTTGTCCTGCTGCTCCAACACAAGCTACCTTAGAGCCGGTACGATGCGGGCAATGGGTGAAGATCGTCAGGAGTACTGCATAAAAAAACGAGTGTGTTGTCGTGGCAGTTGGTGATCAAAGAAATAAAACAAAATAAAATCAATAAATAATAATGTCATAGACTTAAAGTCATACCTTTGAAGTCATAATGCATTGCAAGTGTTATTAGGGAATGTTGTGCTGTGTTTTCAAGCGCTTCAATGTGCTGCTCTGCAAGGTTTGGAGACAGCGGGTGCGTTCACGGAGATCAAGAGCAGCCGGAGATCAAGAGCAGCCGCCGCAGGGGAGGGATACCATGGTAAATAGGTTACCTATTTACCATGGTATCTCTCCCCTGGGTGCGTTGTGTTTTCGTGAGCAATAATGCAGGAAAGCAGCGGGCGGGATGGCGAGCTTGTCCTGCTGCTCCAACACAAGCTACCTTAAGAGCCGGTACGATGCGGGCAATGGGTGAAGTTCGTCAGGAGTACTGCATAAAAAAACGAGTGTGTTGTCGTGGCAGTTGGTGATCAAAGAAATAAAACAAAATAAAATCAATAAATAATAATAATGTCATAGACTTAAAGTCATACCTTTGAAGTCATAATGCATTGCAAGTGTTATTAGGGAATGTTGTGCTGTGTTTTCAAGCGCTTCAATGTGCTGCTCTGCAAGGTTTGGAGACAGCGGGTGCGTTCACGGAGATCATGAGCAGCCGGAGATCAAGAGCAGCCGCCGCAGGGGAGGGATACCATGGTAAATAGGTCACCTATTTACCATGGTATCTCTCCCCTGGGTGCGTTGTGTTTTCGTGAGCAATAATGCAGGAAAGCAGCGGGCGGGATGGCGAGCTTGTCCTGCTGCTCCAACACAAGCTACCTTAGAGCCGGTACGATGCGGGCAATGGGTGAAGTTCGTCAGGAGTACTGCATAAAAAAACGAGTGTGTTGTCGTGGCAGTTGGTGATCAAAGAAATAAAACAAAATAAAATCAATAAATAATAATAATGTCATAGACTTAAAGTCATACCTTTGAAGTCATAATGCATTGCAAGTGTTATTAGGGAATGTTGTGCTGTGTTTTCAAGCGCTTCAATGTGCTGCTCTGCAAGGTTTGGAGACAGCGGGTGCGTTCACGGAGATCATGAGCAGCCGGAGATCAAGAGCAGCCGCCGCAGGGGAGGGATACCATGGTAAATAGGTCACCTATTTACCACGGTATCTCTCCCCTGGGTGCGTTGTGTTTTCGTGAGCAATAATGCAGGAAAGCAGCGGGCGGGATGGCGAGCTTGTCCTGCTGCTCCAACACAAGCTACCTTAGAGCCGGTACGATGCGGGCAATGGGTGAAGTTCGTCAGGAGTACTGCATAAAAAAACGAGTGTGTTGTCGTGGCAGTTGGTGATCAAAGAAATAAAACAAAATAAAATCAATAAATAATAATAATGTCATAGACTTAAAGTCATACCTTTAAAGTCATAATGCATTGCAAGTGTTATTAGGGAATGTTGTGCTGTGTTTTCAAGCGCTTCAATGTGCTGCTCTGCAAGGTTTGGAGACAGCGGGTGCGTTCACGGAGATCATGAGCAGCCGGAGATCAAGAGCAGCCGCCGCAGGGGAGGGATACCATGGTAAATAGGTTACCTATTTACCATGGTATCTCTCCCCTGGGTGCGTTGTGTTTTCGTGAGCAATAATGCAGGAAAGCAGCGGGCGGGATGGCGAGCTTGTCCTGCTGCTCCAACACAAGCTACCTTAGAGCCGGTACGATGCGGGCAATGGGTGAAGTTCGTCAGGAGTACTGCATAAAAAAAAACGAGTGTGTTGTCGTGGCAGTTGGTGATCAAAGAAATAAAACAAAATAAAATCAATAAATAATAATAATGTCATAGACTTAAAGTCATACCTTTGAAGTCATAATGCATTGCAAGTGTTATTAGGGAATGTTGTGCTGTGTTTTCAAGCGCTTCAATGTGCTGCTCTGCAAGGTTTGGAGACAGCGGGTGCGTTCACGGAGATCATGAGCAGCCGGAGATCAAGAGCAGCCGCCGCAGGGGAGGGATACCATGGTAAATAGGTTACCTATTTACCATGGTATCTCTCCCCTGGGTGCGTTGTGTTTTCGTGAGCAATAATGCAGGAAAGCAGCGGGCGGGATGGCGAGCTCGTCCTGCTGCTCCAACACAAGCTACCTTAAGAGCCGGTACGATGCGGGCAATGGGTGAAGTTCGTCAGGAGTACTGCATAAAAAAAAACGAGTGTGTTGTCGTGGCAGTTGGTGATCAAAGAAATAAAACAAAATAAAATCAATAAATAATAATGTCATAGACTTAAAGTCATACCTTTGAAGTCATAATGCATTGCAAGTGTTATTAGGGAATGTTGTGCTGTGTTTTCAAGCGCTTCAATGTGCTGCTCTGCAAGGTTTGGAGACAGCGGGTGCGTTCACGGAGATCATGAGCAGCCGGAGATCAAGAGCAGCCGCCGCAGGGGAGGGATACCATGGTAAATAGGTTACCTATTTACCATGGTATCTCTCCCCTGGGTGCGTTGTGTTTTCGTGTGCAAAAATGCAGGAAAGCAGCGGGCGGGATGGCGAGCTTGTCCTGCTGCTCCAACACAAGCTACCTTAGAGCCGGTACGATGCGGGCAATGGGTGAAGTTCGTCAGGAGTACTGCATAAAAAAACGAGTGTGTTGTAGTGGCAGTTGGTGATCAAAGAAATAAAACAAAATAAAATCAATAAATAATAATAATGTCATAGACTTAAAGTCATACCTTTGAAGTCATAATGCATTGCAAGTGTTATTAGGGAATGTTGTGCTGTGTTTTCAAGCGCTTCAATGTGCTGCTCTGCAAGGTTTGGAGACAGCGGGTGCGTTCACGGAGATCATGAGCAGCCGGAGATCAAGAGCAGCCGCCGCAGGGGAGGGATACCATGGTAAATAGGTTACCTATTTACCATGGTATCTCTCCCCTGGGTGCGTTGTGTTTTCGTGAGCAATAATGCAGGAAAGCAGCGGGCGGGATGGCGAGCTCGTCCTGCTGCTCCAACACAAGCTACCTTAAGAGCCGGTACGATGCGGGCAATGGGTGAAGTTCGTCAGGAGTACTGCATAAAAAAAAACGAGTGTGTTGTCGTGGCAGTTGGTGATCAAAGAAATAAAACAAAATAAAATCAATAAATAATAATGTCATAGACTTAAAGTCATACCTTTGAAGTCATAATGCATTGCAAGTGTTATTAGGGAATGTTGTGCTGTGTTTTCAAGCGCTTCAATGTGCTGCTCTGCAAGGTTTGGAGACAGCGGGTGCGTTCACGGAGATCATGAGCAGCCGGAGATCAAGAGCAGCCGCCGCAGGGGAGGGATACCATGGTAAATAGGTTACCTATTTACCATGGTATCTCTCCCCTGGGTGCGTTGTGTTTTCGTGAGCAATAATGCAGGAAAGCAGCGGGCGGGATGGCGAGCTTGTCCTGCTGCTCCAACACAAGCTACCTTAGAGCCGGTACGATGCGGGCAATGGGTGAAGTTCGTCAGGAGTACTGCATAAAAAAACGAGTGTGTTGTAGTGGCAGTTGGTGATCAAAGAAATAAAACAAAATAAAATCAATAAATAATAATAATGTCATAGACTTAAAGTCATACCTTTGAAGTCATAATGCATTGCAAGTGTTATTAGGGAATGTTGTGCTGTGTTTTCAAGCGCTTCAATGTGCTGCTCTGCAAGGTTTGGAGACAGCGGGTGCGTTCACGGAGATCATGAGCAGCCGGAGATCAAGAGCAGCCGCCGCAGGGGAGGGATACCATGGTAAATAGGTTACCTATTTACCATGGTATCTCTCCCCTGGGTGCGTTGTGTTTTCGTGAGCAATAATGCAGGAAAGCAGCGGGCGGGATGGCGAGCTTGTCCTGCTGCTCCAACACAAGCTACCTTAGAGCCGGTACGATGCGGGCAATGGGTGAAGATCGTCAGGAGTACTGCATAAAAAAACGAGTGTGTTGTCGTGGCAGTTGGTGATCAAAGAAATAAAACAAAATAAAATCAATAAATAATAATAATGTCATAGACTTAAAGTCATACCTTTGAAGTCATAATGCATTGCAAGTGTTATTAGGGAATGTTGTGCTGTGTTTTCAAGCGCTTCAATGTGCTGCTCTGCAAGGTTTGGAGACAGCGGGTGCGTTCACGGAGATCATGAGCAGCCGGAGATCAAGAGCAGCCGCCGCAGGGGAGGGATACCATGGTAAATAGGTTACCTATTTACCATGGTAAATATGTTACCTATTTACCATGTTATCTCTCCCCTGGGTGCGTTGTGTTTTCGTGAGCAATAATGCAGGAAAGCAGCGGGCGGGATGGCGAGCTCGTCCTGCTGCTCCAACACAAGCTACCTTAAGAGCCGGTACGATGCGGGCAATGGGTGAAGTTCGTCAGGAGTACTGCATAAAAAAAACGAGTGTGTTGTCGTGGCAGTTGGTGATCAAAGAAATAAAACAAAATAAAATCAATAAATAATAATGTCATAGACTTAAAGTCATACCTTTGAAGTCATAATGCATTGCAAGTGTTATTAGGGAATGTTGTGCTGTGTTTTCAAGCGCTTCAATGTGCTGCTCTGCAAGGTTTGGAGACAGCGGGTGCGTTCACGGAGATCATGAGCAGCAGGAGATCAAGAGCAGCCGCCGCAGGGGAGGGATACCATGGTAAATAGGTTACCTATTTACCATGGTATCTCTCCCCTGGGTGCGTTGTGTTTTCGTGAGCAATAATGCAGGAAAGCAGCGGGCGGGATGGCGAGCTTGTCCTGCTGCTCCAACACAAGCTACCTTAAGAGCCGGTACGATGCGGGCAATGGGTGAAGTTCGTCAGGAGTACTGCATAAAAAAAAACGAGTGTGTTGTCGTGGCAGTTGGTGATCATAGAAATAAAACAAAATAAAATCAATAAATAATAATGTCATAGACTTAAAGTCATACCTTTGAAGTCATAATGCATTGCAAGTGTTATTAGGGAATGTTGTGCTGTGTTTTCAAGCGCTTCAATGTGCTGCTCTGCAAGGTTTGGAGACAGCGGGTGCGTTCACGGAGATCATGAGCAGCCGGAGATCAAGAGCAGCCGCCGCAGGGGAGGGATACCATGGTAAATAGGTTACCTATTTACCATGGTATCTCTCCCCTGGGTGCGTTGTGTTTTCGTGAGCAATAATGCAGGAAAGCAGCTGGCGGGATGGCGAGCTTGTCCTGCTGCTCCAACACAAGCTACCTTAGAGCCGGTACGATGCGGGCAATGGGTGAAGTTCGTCAGGAGTACTGCATAAAAAAACGAGTGTGTTGTCGTGGCAGTTGGTGATCAAAGAAATAAAACAAAATAAAATCAATAAATAATAATAATGTCATAGACTTAAAGTCATACCTTTGAAGTCATAATGCATTGCAAGTGTTATTAGGGAATGTTGTGCTGTGTTTTCAAGCGCTTCAATGTGCTGCTCTGCAAGGTTTGGAGACAGCGGGTGCGTTCACGGAGATCATGAGCAGCCGGAGATCAAGAGCAGCCGCCGCAGGGGAGGGATACCATGGTAAATAGGTTACCTATTTACCATGGTATCTCTCCCCTGGGTGCGTTGTGTTTTCGTGAGCAATAATGCAGGAAAGCAGAGGGCGGGATGGCGAGCTTGTCCTGCTGCTCCAACACAAGCTACCTTAAGAGCCGGTACGATGCGGGCAATGGGTGAAGTTCGTCAGGAGTACTGCATAAAAAAAAACGACTGTGTTGTCGTGGCAGTTGGTGATCAAAGAAATAAAACAAAATAAAATCAATAAATAATAATGTCATAGACTTAAAGTCATACCTTTGAAGTCATAATGCATTGCAAGTGTTATTAGGGAATGTTGTGCTGTGTTTTCAAGCGCTTCAATGTGCTGCTCTGCAAGGTTTGGAGACAGCGGGTGCGTTCACGGAGATCATGAGCAGCCGGAGATCAAGAGCAGCCGCCGCAGGGGAGGGATACCATGGTAAATAGGTTACCTATTTACCATGGTATCTCTCCCCTGGGTGCGTTGTGTTTTCGTGAGCAATAATGCAGGAAAGCAGCGGGCGGGATGGCGAGCTTGTCCTGCTGCTCCAACACAAGCTACCTTAGAGCCGGTACGATGCGGGCAATGGGTGAAGTTCGTCAGGAGTACTGCATAAAAAAACGAGTGTGTTGTCGTGGCAGTTGGTGATCAAAGAAATAAAACAAAATAAAATCAATAAATAATAATAATGTCATAGACTTAAAGTCATACCTTTGAAGTCATAATGCATTGCAAGTGTTATTAGGGAATGTTGTGCTGTGTTTTCAAGCGCTTCAATGTGCTGCTCTGCAAGGTTTGGAGACAGCGGGTGCGTTCACGGAGATCATGAGCAGCAGGAGATCTGGGTGCGTTGTGTTTTCGTGAGCAATAATGCAGGAAAGCAGCGGGAGAGATGGCGAGCTTGTCCTGCTGCTCCAACAAAAGCTACCTTAGAGCCGGTACGATGCGGGCAATGGGTGAAGATCGTCAGGAGTACTGCATAAAAAAACGAGTGTGTTGTCGTGGCAGTTGGTGATCAAAGAAATAAAACAAAATAAAATCAATAAATAATAATAATGTCATAGACTTAAAGTCATACCTTTGAAGTCATAATGCATTGCAAGTGTTATTAGGGAATGTTGTGCTGTGTTTTCAAGCGCTTCAATGTGCTGCTCTGCAAGGTTTGGAGACAGCGGGTGCGTTCACGGAGATCATGAGCAGCCGGAGATCAAGAGCAGCCGCCGCAGGGGAGGGATACCATGGTAAATAGGTTACCTATCTCCGTGAACGCAGATTACCTAATAGGTTACCTATTTACCATGGTATCTCTCCCCTGGGTGCGTTGTGTTTTCGTGAGCAATAATGCAGGAAAGCAGCGGGCGGGATGGCGAGCTTGTCCTGCTGCTCCAACACAAGCTACCTTAGAGCCGGTACGATGCGGGCAATGGGTGAAGATCGTCAGGAGTACTGCATAAAAAAACGAGTGTGTTGTCGTGGCAGTTGGTGATCAAAGAAATAAAACAAAATAAAATCAATAAATAATAATAATGTCATAGACTTAAAGTCATACCTTTGAAGTCATAATGCATTGCAAGTGTTATTAGGGAATGTTGTGCTGTGTTTTCAAGCGCTTCAATGTGCTGCTCTGCAAGGTTTGGAGACAGCGGGTGCGTTCACGGAGATCATGAGCAGCCGGAGATCAAGAGCAGCCGCCGCAGGGGAGGGATACCATGGTAAATAGGTTACCTATTTACCATGGTATCTCTCCCCTGGGTGCGTTGTGTTTTCGTGAGCAATAATGCAGGAAAGCAGCGGGCGGGATGGCGAGCTCGTCCTGCTGCTCCAACACAAGCTACCTTAAGAGCCGGTACGATGCGGGCAATGGGTGAAGATCGTCAGGAGTACTGCATAAAAAAACGAGTGTGTTGTCGTGGCAGTTGGTGATCAAAGAAATAAAACAAAATAAAATCAATAAATAATAATGTCATAGAATTAAAATCATACCTTTGAAGTCATAATGCATTGCAAGTGTTATTAGGGAATGTTGTGCTGTGTTTTCAAGCGCTTCAATGTGCTGCTCTGCAAGGTTTGGAGACAGCAGGTGCGTTCACGGAGATCATGAGCAGCAGGAGATCAAGAGCAGCCGCCGCAGGGGAGGGATACCATGGTAAATAGGTTACCTATTTACCATGGTATCTCTCCCCTGGGTGCGTTGTGTTTTCGTGAGCAATAATGCAGGAAAGCAGCGGGCGGGATGGCGAGCTTGTCCTGCTGCTCCAACACAAGCTACCTTAAGAGCCGGTACGATGCGGGCAATGGGTGAAGTTCGTCAGGAGTACTGCATAAAAAAAAACGAGTGTGTTGTCGTGGCAGTTGGTGATCAAAGAAATAAAACAAAATAAAATCAATAAATAATAATGTCATAGACTTAAAGTCATACCTTTGAAGTCATAATGCATTGCAAGTGTTATTAGGGAATGTTGTGCTGTGTTTTCAAGCGCTTCAATGTGCTGCTCTGCAAGGTTTGGAGACAGCGGGTGCGTTCACGGAGATCATGAGCAGCCGGAGATCAAGAGCAGCCGCCGCAGGGGAGGGATACCATGGTAAATAGGTTACCTATTTACCATGGTATCTCTCCCCTGGGTGCGTTGTGTTTTCGTGAGCAATAATGCAGGAAAGCAGCGGGCGAGATGGCGAGCTTGTCCTGCTGCTCCAACAAAAGCTACCTTAGAGCCGGTACGATGCGGGCAATGGGTGAAGTTCGTCAGGAGTACTGCATAAAAAAACGAGTGTGTTGTCGTGGCAGTTGGTGATCAAAGAAATAAAACAAAATAAAATCAATAAATAATAATGTCATAGACTTAAAGTCATACCTTTGAAGTCATAATGCATTGCAAGTGTTATTAGGGAATGTTGTGCTGTGTTTTCAAGCGCTTCAATGTGCTGCTCTGCAAGGTTTGGAGACAGCGGGTGCGTTCACGGAGATCATGAGCAGCCGGAGATCAAGAGAAGCCGCCGCAGGGGAAGGATACCATGGTAAATAGGTTACCTATTTACCATGGTATCTCTCCCCTGGGTGCGTTGTGTTTTCGTGAGCAATAATGCAGGAAAGCAGCGGGCGGGATGGCGAGCTCGTCCTGCTGCTCCAACACAAGCTACCTTAAGAGCCGGTACGATGCGGGCAATGGGTGAAGTTCGTCAGGAGTACTGCATAAAAAAAACGAGTGTGTTGTCGTGGCAGTTGGTGATCAAAGAAATAAAACAAAATAAAATCAATAAATAATAATGTCATAGACTTAAAGTCATACCTTTGAAGTCATAATGCATTGCAAGTGTTATTAGGGAATGTTGTGCTGTGTTTTCAAGCGCTTCAATGTGCTGCTCTGCAAGGTTTGGAGACAGCGGGTGCGTTCACGGAGATCATGAGCAGCCGGAGATCAAGAGCAGCCGCCGCAGGGGAGGGATACCATGGTAAATAGGTTACCTATTTACCATGGTATCTCTCCCCTGGGTGCGTTGTGTTTTCGTGAGCAATAATGCAGGAAAGCAGCGGGCGGGATGGCGAGCTTGTCCTGCTGCTCCAACACAAGCTACCTTAGAGCCGGTACGATGCGGGCAATGGGTGAAGATCGTCAGGAGTACTGCATAAAAAAAAACGAGTGTGTTGTCGTGGCAGTTGGTGATCAAAGAAATAAAACAAAATAAAATCAATAAATAATAATGTCATAGACTTAAAGTCATACCTTTGAAGTCATAATGCATTGCAAGTGTTATTAGGGAATGTTGTGCTGTGTTTTCAAGCGCTTCAATGTGCTGCTCTGCAAGGTTTGGAGACAGCGGGTGCGTTCACGGAGATCATGAGCAGCAGGAGATCAAGAGCAGCCGCCGCAGGGGAGGGATACCATGGTAAATAGGTTACCTATTTACCATGGGTTACCTATTTACCATGGTATCTCTCCCCTGGGTGCGTTGTGTTTTCGTGAGCAATAATGCAGGAAAGCAGCGGGCGAGATGGCGAGCTTGTCCTGCTGCTCCAACAAAAGCTACCTTAGAGCCGGTACGATGCGGGCAATGGGTGAAGTTCGTCAGGAGTACTGCATAAAAAAACGAGTGTGTTGTCGTGGCAGTTGGTGATCAAAGAAATAAAACAAAATAAAATCAATAAATAATAATGTCATAGACTTAAAGTTACCTATTTACCATAGGTTACCTATTTACCATGGTATCTCTCCCCTGGGTGCGTTGTGTTTTCGTGAGCAATAATGCAGGAAAGCAGCGGGCGAGATGGCGAGCTTGTCCTGCTGCTCCAACAAAAGCTACCTTAGAGCCGGTACGATGCGGGCAATGGGTGAAGTTCGTCAGGAGTACTGCATAAAAAAACGAGTGTGTTGTCGTGGCAGTTGGTGATCAAAGAAATAAAACAAAATAAAATCAATAAATAATAATGTCATAGACTTAAAGTCATACCTTTGAAGTCATAATGCATTGCAAGTGTTATTAGGGAATGTTGTGCTGTGTTTTCAAGCGCTTCAATGTGCTGCTCTGCAAGGTTTGGAGACAGCGGGTGCGTTCACGGAGATCATGAGCAGACGGAGATCAAGAGAAGCCGCCGCAGGGGAAGGATACCATGGTAAATAGGTTACCTATTTACCATGGTATCTCTCCCCTGGGTGCGTTGTGTTTTCGTGAGCAATAATGCAGGAAAGCAGCGGGCGGGATGGCGAGCTCGTCCTGCTGCTCCAACACAAGCTACCTTAAGAGCCGGTACGATGCGGGCAATGGGTGAAGTTCGTCAGGAGTACTGCATAAAAAAAACGAGTGTGTTGTCGTGGCAGTTGGTGATCAAAGAAATAAAACAAAATAAAATCAATAAATAATAATGTCATAGACTTAAAGTCATACCTTTGAAGTCATAATGCATTGCAAGTGTTATTAGGGAATGTTGTGCTGTGTTTTCAAGCGCTTCAATGTGCTGCTCTGCAAGGTTTGGAGACAGCGGGTGCGTTCACGGAGATCATGAGCAGCCGGAGATCAAGAGCAGCCGCCGCAGGGGAGGGATACCATGGTAAATAGGTTACCTATTTACCATGGTATCTCTCCCCTGGGTGCGTTGTGTTTTCGTGAGCAATAATGCAGGAAAGCAGCGGGCGGGATGGCGAGCTTGTCCTGCTGCTCCAACACAAGCTACCTTAGAGCCGGTACGATGCGGGCAATGGGTGAAGATCGTCAGGAGTACTGCATAAAAAAACGAGTGTGTTGTCGTGGCAGTTGGTGATCAAAGAAATAAAACAAAATAAAATCAATAAATAATAATAATGTCATAGACTTAAAGTCATACCTTTGAAGTCATAATGCATTGCAAGTGTTATTAGGGAATGTTGTGCTGTGTTTTCAAGCGCTTCAATGTGCTGCTCTGCAAGGTTTGGAGACAGCGGGTGCGTTCACGGAGATCATGAGCAGCAGGAGATCAAGAGCAGCCGCCGCAGGGGAGGGATACCATGGTAAATAGGTTACCTATTTACCATGGTATCTCTCCCCTGGGTGCGTTGTGTTTTCGTGAGCAATAATGCAGGAAAGCAGCGGGCGGAATGGCGAGCTTGTCCTGCTGCTCCAACACAAGCTACCTTAGAGCCGGTACGATGCGGGCAATGGGTGAAGATCGTCAGGAGTACTGCATAAAAAAACGAGTGTGTTGTCGTGGCAGTTGGTGATCAAAGAAATAAAACAAAATAAAATCAATAAATAATAATAATGTCATAGACTTAAAGTCATACCTTTGAAGTCATAATGCATTGCAAGTGTTATTAGGGAATGTTGTGCTGTGTTTTCAAGCGCTTCAATGTGCTGCTCTGCAAGGTTTGGAGACAGCGGGTGCGTTCACGGAGATCATGAGCAGCCGGAGATCAAGAGCAGCCGCCGCAGGGGAGGGATACCATGGTAAATAGGTTACCTATTTACCATGGTATCTCTCCCCTGGGTGCGTTGTGTTTTCGTGAGCAATAATGCAGGAAAGCAGCGGGCGGGATGGCGAGCTCGTCCTGCTGCTCCAACACAAGCTACCTTAAGAGCCGGTACGATGCGGGCAATGGGTGAAGTTCGTCAGGAGTACTGCATAAAAAAAACGAGTGTGTTGTCGTGGCAGTTGGTGATCAAAGAAATAAAACAAAATAAAATCAATAAATAATAATGTCATAGAATTAAAATCATACCTTTGAAGTCATAATGCATTGCAAGTGTTATTAGGGAATGTTGTGCTGTGTTTTCAAGCGCTTCAATGTGCTGCTCTGCAAGGTTTGGAGACAGCGGGTGCGTTCACGGAGATCATGAGCAGCAGGAGATCAAGAGCAGCCGCCGCAGGGGAGGGATACCATGGTAAATAGGTTACCTATTTACCATGGTATCTCTCCCCTGGGTGCGTTGTGTTTTCGTGAGCAATAATGCAGGAAAGCAGCGGGCGGGATGGCGAGCTTGTCCTGCTGCTCCAACACAAGCTACCTTAAGAGCCGGTACGATGCGGGCAATGGGTGAAGTTCGTCAGGAGTACTGCATAAAAAAAAACGAGTGTGTTGTCGTGGCAGTTGGTGATCAAAGAAATAAAACAAAATAAAATCAATAAATAATAATGTCATAGACTTAAAGTCATACCTTTGAAGTCATAATGCATTGCAAGTGTTATTAGGGAATGTTGTGCTGTGTTTTCAAGCGCTTCAATGTGCTGCTCTGCAAGGTTTGGAGACAGCGGGTGCGTTCACGGAGATCATGAGCAGCAGGAGATCAAGAGCAGCCGCCGCAGGGGAGGGATACCATGGTAAATAGGTTACCTATCTCCGTGAACGCAGATTACCTAATAGGTTACCTATTTACCATGGTATCTCTCCCCTGGGTGCGTTGTGTTTTCGTGAGCAATAATGCAGGAAAGCAGCGGGCGGGATGGCGAGCTTGTCCTGCTGCTCCAACACAAGCTACCTTAGAGCCGGTACGATGCGGGCAATGGGTGAAGATCGTCAGGAGTACTGCATAAAAAAACGAGTGTGTTGTCGTGGCAGTTGGTGATCAAAGAAATAAAACAAAATAAAATCAATAAATAATAATAATGTCATAGACTTAAAGTCATACCTTTGAAGTCATAATGCATTGCAAGTGTTATTAGGGAATGTTGTGCTGTGTTTTCAAGCGCTTCAATGTGCTGCTCTGCAAGGTTTGGAGACAGCGGGTGCGTTCACGGAGATCATGAGCAGCCGGAGATCAAGAGCAGCCGCCGCAGGGGAGGGATACCATGGTAAATAGGTTACCTATTTACCATGGTATCTCTCCCCTGGGTGCGTTGTGTTTTCGTGAGCAATAATGCAGGGAAGCAGCGGGCGGGATGGCGAGCTCGTCCTGCTGCTCCAACACAAGCTACCTTAAGAGCCGGTACGATGCGGGCAAAGGGTGAAGTTCGTCAGGAGTACTGCATAAAAAAAACGAGTGTGTTGTCGTGGCAGTTGGTGATCAAAGAAATAAAACAAAATAAAATCAATAAATAATAATGTCATAGAATTAAAATCATACCTTTGAAGTCATAATGCATTGCAAGTGTTATTAGGGAATGTTGTGCTGTGTTTTCAAGCGCTTCAATGTGCTGCTCTGCAAGGTTTGGAGACAGCGGGTGCGTTCACGGAGATCATGAGCAGCAGGAGATCAAGAGCAGCCGCCGCAGGGGAGGGATACCATGGTAAATAGGTTACCTATTTACCATGGTATCTCTCCCCTGGGTGCGTTGTGTTTTCGTGAGCAATAATGCAGGAAAGCAGCGGGCGGGATGGCGAGCTTGTCCTGCTGCTCCAACACAAGCTACCTTAAGAGCCGGTACGATGCGGGCAATGGGTGAAGTTCGTCAGGAGTACTGCATAAAAAAAAACGAGTGTGTTGTCGTGGCAGTTGGTGATCAAAGAAATAAAACAAAATAAAATCAATAAATAATAATGTCATAGACTTAAAGTCATACCTTTGAAGTCATAATGCATTGCAAGTGTTATTAGGGAATGTTGTGCTGTGTTTTCAAGCGCTTCAATGTGCTGCTCTGCAAGGTTTGGAGACAGCGGGTGCGTTCACGGAGATCAAGAGCAGCCGGAGATCAAGAGCAGCCGCCGCAGGGGAGGGATACCATGGTAAATAGGTTACCTATTTACCATGGTATCTCTCCCCTGGGTGCGTTGTGTTTTCGTGAACAATAATGCAGGAAAGCAGCGGGCGAGATGGCGAGCTTGTCCTGCTGCTCCAACAAAAGCTACCTTAGAGCCGGTACGATGCGGGCAATGGGTGAAGTTCGTCAGGAGTACTGCATAAAAAAACGAGTGTGTTGTCGTGGCAGTTGGTGATCAAAGAAATAAAACAAAATAAAATCAATAAATAATAATGTCATAGACTTAAAGTCATACCTTTGAAGTCATAATGCATTGCAAGTGTTATTAGGGAATGTTGTGCTGTGTTTTCAAGCGCTTCAATGTGCTGCTCTGCAAGGTTTGGAGACAGCGGGTGCGTTCAAGGAGATCATGAGCAGCCGGAGATCAAGAGAAGCCGCCGCAGGGGAAGGATACCATGGTAAATAGGTTACCTATTTACCATGGTATCTCTCCCCTGGGTGCGTTGTGTTTTCGTGAGCAATAATGCAGGAAAGCAGCGGGCGGGATGGCGAGCTCGTCCTGCTGCTCCAACACAAGCTACCTTAAGAGCCGGTACGATGCGGGCAATGGGTGAAGTTCGTCAGGAGTACTGCATAAAAAAAACGAGTGTGTTGTCGTGGCAGTTGGTGATCAAAGAAATAAAACAAAATAAAATCAATAAATAATAATGTCATAGACTTAAAGTCATACCTTTGAAGTCATAATGCATTGCAAGTGTTATTAGGGAATGTTGTGCTGTGTTTTCAAGCGCTTCAATGTGCTGCTCTGCAAGGTTTGGAGACAGCGGGTGCGTTCACGGAGATCATGAGCAGCCGGAGATCAAGAGCAGCCGCCGCAGGGGAGGGATACCATGGTAAATAGGTTACCTATTTACCATGGTATGTCTCCCCTGGGTGCGTTGTGTTTTCGTGAGCAATAATGCAGGAAAGCAGCGGGCGGGATGGCGAGCTTGTCCTGCTGCTCCAACACAAGCTACCTTAAGAGCCGGTACGATGCGGGCAATGGGTGAAGTTCGTCAGGAGTACTGCATAAAAAACGAGTGTGTTGTCGTGGCAGTTGGTGATCAAAGAAATAAAACAAAATAAAATCAATAAATAATAATGTCATAGACTTAAAGTCATACCTTTGAAGTCATAATGCATTGCAAGTGTTATTAGGGAATGTTATGCTGTGTTTTCAAGCGCTTCAATGTGCTGCTCTGCAAGGTTTGGAGACAGCGGGTGCGTTCACGGAGATCATGAGCAGCCGGAGATCAAGAGCAGCCGCCGCAGGGGAGGGATACCATGGTAAATAGGTTACCTATTTACCATGGTATCTCTCCCCTGGGTGCGTTGTGTTTTCGTGAGCAATAATGCAGGAAAGCAGCGGGCGGGATGGCGAGCTTGTCCTGCTGCTCCAACACAAGCTACCTTAAGAGCCGGTACGATGCTGGCAATGGGTGAAGTTCGTCAGGAGTACTGCATAAAAAAAAACGAGTGTGTTGTCGTGGCAGTTGGTGATCAAAGAAATAAAACAAAATAAAATTAATAAATAATAATGTCATAGACTTAAAGTCATACCTTTGAAGTCATAATGCATTGCAAGTGTTATTAGGGAATGTTGTGCTGTGTTTTCAAGCGCTTCAATGTGCTGCTCTGCAAGGTTTGGAGACAGCGGGTGCGTTCTAGGAGATCATGAGCAGCCGGAGATCAAGAGCAGCCGCCGCAGGGGAGGGATACCATGGTAAATAGGTTACCTATCTCCGTGAACGCAGATTACCTAATAGGTTACCTATTTACCATGGTATCTCTCCCCTGTGTGCGTTGTGTTTTCGTGAGCAATAATGCAGGAAAGCAGCGGGCGGGATGGCGAGCTTGTCCTGCTGCTCCAACACAAGCTACCTTAAGAGCCGGTACGATGCGGGCAATGGGTGAAGTTCGTCAGGAGTACTGCGTAAAAAAAACGAGTGTGTTGTCGTGGCAGTTGGTGATCAAAGAAATAAAACAAAATAAAATCAATAAATAATAATGTCATAGACTTAAAGTCATACCTTTGAAGTCATAATGCATTGCAAGTGTTATTAGGGAATGTTGTGCTGTGTTTTCAAGCGCTTCAATGTGCTGCTCTGCAAGGTTTGGAGACAGCGGGTGCGTTCACGGAGATCAAGAGCAGCCGGCGCAAAACAAAAGGCACCCAGGGGAGATGCGTTGTGTTTTGGTGAGCAATAATGCAGGAAAGCAGCGGGCGGGATGGTGAGCTTGTCCTGCTGCTCCAACACAAGCTACCTTAAGAGCCGGTACGATGCGGGCAATGGGTGAAGTTCGTCAGGAGTACTGCATAAAAAAACGAGTGTGTTGTCGTGGCAGTTGGTGATCAAAGAAATAAAACAAAATAAAATCAATAAATAATAATGTCATAGACCTAAATCCATACCTTTGAAGTCATAATGCATTGCAAGTTTTATTAGGGAATGTTGTGCTGTGTTTTCAAGCGCTTCAATGTGCTGCTCTGCAAGGTTTGGAGACAGCGGGTGCGTTCACGGAGATCAAGAGCAGCCGGCGCAAAACAAAAGGCACCCAGGGGAGAGATACCATGGTAAATAGGTTACCTATTTACCTATTTTTGTTTCGGCGAACGGTTTTGGTGAGCAATAATGAAGGAAAGCAGCGGGCGGGATGGCGAGCTTGTCCTGCTGCTCCAACACAAGCTACCTTAAGAGCCGGTACGATGCGGGCAATGGGTGAAGTTCGTCAGGAGTACTGCATAAAAAAACGAGTGTGTTGTCGTGGCAGTTGGTGATCAAAGAAATAAAACAAAATAAAATCAATAAATAATAATGTCATAGACCTAAAGCCATACCTTTGAAGTCATAATGCATTGCAAGTGTTATTAGGGAATGTTGTGCTGTGTTTTCAAGCGCTTCAATGTGCTGCTCTGCAAGGTTTGGAGACAGCGGGTGCGTTCACGGAGATCAAGAGCAGCCGGCGCAAAACAAAAGGCACCCAGGGGAGAGATACCATGGTAAATAGGTTACCTATTTACCTATTTTTGTTTCGGCGAACGGTTTTGGTGAGCAATAATGCAGGAAAGCAGCGGGCGGGATGGCGAGCTTGTCCTGCTGCTCCAACACAAGCTACCTTAAGAGCCGGTACGATGCGGGCAATGGGTGAAGTTCGTCAGGAGTACTGCATAAAAAAACGAGTGTGTTGTCGTGGCAGTTGGTGATCAAAGAAATAAAACAAAATAAAATCAATAAATAATAATGTCATAGACCTAAAGCAATACCTTTGAAGTCATAATGCATTGCAAGTGTTATTAGGGAATGTTGTGCTTTGTTTTCAAGCGCTTCAATGTGCTGCTCTGCAAGGTTTGGAGACAGCGGGTGCGTTCACGGAGATCAAGAGCAGCCGGAGATCAAGAGCAGCCGCCGCAGGGGAGGGATACCATGGTAAATAGGTTACCTATTTACCATGGTATCTCTCCCCTGGGTGCGTTGTGTTTTCGTGAGCAATAATGCAGGAAAGCAGCGGGCGGGATGGCGAGCTTGTCCTGCTGCTCCATCACAAGCTACCTTAAGAGCCGGTACGATTCGGGCAATGGGTGAAGTTCGTCAGGAGTACTGCATAAAAAAAACGAGTGTGTTGTCGTGGCAGTTGGTGATCAAAGAAATAAAACAAAATAAAATCAATAAATAATAATGTCATAGACTTAAAGTCATACCTTTGAAGTCATAATGCATTACAAGTGTTATTAGGGAATGTTGTGCTGTGTTTTCAAGCGCTTCAATGTGCTGCTCTGCAAGGTTTGGAGACAGCGGGTGCGTTCACGGAGATCAAGAGCAGCCGGAGATCAAGAGCAGCCGCCGCAGGGGAGGGATACCTATTTACCATGGTATCTCTCCCCTGGGTGCGTTGTGTTTTGGTGAGCAATAATGCAGGAAAGCAGCGGGCGGGATGGCGAGCTTGTCCTGCTGCTCCAACACAAGCTACCTTAAGAGCCGGTACGATGCGGGCAATGGGTGAAGTTTGTCAGGAGTACTGCATAAAAAATACGAGTGTGTTGTCGTGGCAGTTGGTGATCAAAGAAAAAAAAACAAAATAAAATCAATAAATAATAATGTCATAGACTTAAAGTCATACCTTTGAAGTCATAATGCATTGCAAGTGTTATTAGGGAATGTTGTGCTGTGTTTTCAAGCGCTTCAATGTGCTGCTCTGCAAGGTTTGGAGACAGCGGGTGCGTTCACGGAGATCAAGAGCAGCCGGAGATCAAGAGCAGCCGCCGCAGGGGAGGGATACCATGGTAAATAGGTTACCTATTTACCATGGTATCTCTCCCCTGGGTGCGTTGTGTTTTGGTGAGCAATAATGCAGGAAAGCAGCGGGCGGGATGGCGAGCTTGTCCTGCTGCTCCAACACAAGCTACCTTAAGAGCCGGTACGATGCGGGCAATGGGTGAAGTTCGTCAGGAGTACTGCATAAAAAAATGAGTGTGTTGTCGTGGCAGTTGGTGATCAAAGAAATAAAACAAAATAAAATCAATAAATAATAATGTCATAGACCTAAATCCATTCCTTTGAAGTCATAATGCATTGCAAGTGTTATTAGGGAATGTTGTGCTGTGTTTTCAAGCGCTTCAATGTGCTGCTCTGCAAGGTTTGGAGACAGCGGGTGCGTTCACGGAGATCAAGAGCAGCCGGCGCAAAACAAAAGGCACCCAGGGGAGAGATACCATGGTAAATAGGTTACCTATTTACCTATTTTTGTTTCGGCGAACGGTTTTGGTGAGCAATAATGCAGGAAAGCAGCGGGCGGGATGGCGAGCTTGTCCTGCTGCTCCAACACAAGCTACCTTAAGAGCCGGTACGATGCGGGCAATGGGTGAAGTTCGTCAGGAGTACTGCATAAAAAAACGAGTGTGTTGTCGTGGCAGTTGGTGATCAAAGAAATAAAACAAAATAAAATCAATAAATAATAATGTCATAGACCTAAAGCCATACCTTTGAAGTCATAATGCATTGCAAGTGTTATTAGGGAATGTTGTGCTGTGTTTTCAAGCGCTTCAATGTGCTGCTCTGCAAGGTTTGGAGACAGCGGGTGCGTTCACGCAGATCAAGAGCAGCCGGAGATCAAGAGCAGCCGCCGCAGGGGAGGGATACCATGGTAAATAGGTTACCTATTTACCATGGTATCTCTCCACTGGGTGCGTTGTGTTTTGGTGAGCAATAATGCAGGAAAGCAGCGGGCGGGATGGCGAGCTTGTCCTGCTGCTCCAACACAAGCTACCTTAAGAGCCGGTACGATGCGGGCAATGGGTGAAGTTCGTCAGGAGTACTGCATAAAAAAACGAGTGTGTTGTCGTGGCAGTTGGTGATCAAAGAAATAAAACAAAATAAAATCAATAAATAATAATGTCATAGACCTAAAGCCATACCTTTGAAGTCATAATGCATTGCAAGTGTTATTAGGGAATGTTGTGCTGTGTTTTCAAGCGCTTCAATGTGCTGCTCTGCAAGGTTTGGAGACAGCGGGTGCGTTCACGGAGATCATGAGCAGCCGGCGCAAAACAAAAGGCACCCAGGGGAGAGATACCATGGTAAATAGGTTACCTATTTACCTATTTTTGTTTCGGCGAACGGTTTTGGTGAGCAATAATGCAGGAAAGCAGCGGGCGGGATGGCGAGCTTGTCCTGCTGCTCCAACACAAGCTACCTTAAGAGCCGGTACTATGCGGGCAATGGGTGAAGTTCGTCACGAGTACTGCATAAAAAAACGAGTGTGTTGTCGTGGCAGTTGGTGATCAAAGAAATAAAACACAATAAAATCAATAAATAATAATGTCATAGACTTAAAGCCATACCTTTGAAGTCATAATGCATTGCAAGTGTTATTAGGGAATGCTGTGCTGTGTTTTCAAGCGCTTCAATGTGCTGCTCTGCAAGGTTTGGAGACAGCGGGTGCGTTCACGGAAATCAAGAGCAGCCGGCGCAAAACAAAAGGCACCCAGGGGAGATGCGTTGTGTTTTGGTGAGCAATAATGCAGGAAAGCAGCGGGCGGGATGGCGAGCTTGTCCTGCTGCTCCAACAGAAGCTACCTTAAGAGCCGGTACGATGCGGGCAATGGGTGAAGTTCGTCAGGAGTACTGCATAAAAAATACGAGTGTGTTGTCGTGGCAGTTGGTGATCAAAGAAAAAAAAACAAAATAAAATCAATAAAATAATAATGTCATAGACTTAAAGTCATACCTTTGAAGTCATAATGCATTGCAAGTGTTATTAGGGAATGTTGTGCTGTGTTTTCAAGCGCTTCAATGTGCTGCTCTGCAAGGTTTGGAGACAGCGGGTGCGTTCACGGAGATCAAGAGCAGCCTGCGCAAAACAAAAGGCACCCAGGGGAGAGATACCATGGTAAATAGGTTACCTATTTACCTATTTTTGTTTCGGCGAACGGTTTTGGTGAACAATAATGCAGGAAAGCAGCGGGCGGGATGGCTAGCTTGTCCTACTGCTCCAACACAAGCTACCATAAGAGCCGGTACGATGCGGGCAATGGGTGAAGTTCGTCAGGAGTACTGCATAAAAAAACGAGTGTGTTGTCGTGGCAGTTGGTGATCAAAGAAATAAAACAAAATAAAATCAATAAATAATAATGTCATAGACCTAAAGCCATACCTTTGAAGTCATAATGCATTGCAAGTGTTATTAGGGAATGTTGTGCTGTGTTTTCAAGCGCTTCAATGTGCTGCTCTGCAAGGTTTGGAGACAGCGGGTGCGTTCACGGAGATCATGAGCAGCCGGCGCAAAACAAAAGGCACCCAGGGGAGAGATACCATGGTAAATAGGTTACCTATTTACCTATTTTTGTTTCGGCGAACGGTTTTGGTGAGCAATAATGCAGGAAAGCAGCGGGCGGGATGGCGAGCTTGTCCTGCTGCTCCAACACAAGCTACCTTAAGAGCCGGTACTATGCGGGCAATGGGTGAAGTTCGTCACGAGTACTGCATAAAAAAACGAGTGTGTTGTCGTGGCAGTTGGTGATCAAAGAAATAAAACACAATAAAATCAATAAATAATAATGTCATAGACTTAAAGCCATACCTTTGAAGTCATAATGCATTGCAAGTGTTATTAGGGAATGCTGTGCTGTGTTTTCAAGCGCTTCAATGTGCTGCTCTGCAAGGTTTGGAGACAGCGGGTGCGTTCACGGAAATCAAGAGCAGCCGGCGCAAAACAAAAGGCACCCAGGGGAGATGCGTTGTGTTTTGGTGAGCAATAATGCAGGAAAGCAGCGGGCGGGATGGCGAGCTTGTCCTGCTGCTCCAACAGAAGCTACCTTAAGAGCCGGTACGATGCGGGCAATGGGTGAAGTTCGTCAGGAGTACTGCATAAAAAATACGAGTGTGTTGTCGTGGCAGTTGGTGATCAAAGAAAAAAAAACAAAATAAAATCAATAAAATAATAATGTCATAGACTTAAAGTCATACCTTTGAAGTCATAATGCATTGCAAGTGTTATTAGGGAATGTTGTGCTGTGTTTTCAAGCGCTTCAATGTGCTGCTCTGCAAGGTTTGGAGACAGCGGGTGCGTTCACGGAGATCAAGAGCAGCCTGCGCAAAACAAAAGGCACCCAGGGGAGAGATACCATGGTAAATAGGTTACCTATTTACCTATTTTTGTTTCGGCGAACGGTTTTGGTGAACAATAATGCAGGAAAGCAGCGGGCGGGATGGCTAGCTTGTCCTACTGCTCCAACACAAGCTACCTTAAGAGCCGGTACGATGCGGGCAATGGGTGAAGTTCGTCAGGAGTACTGCATAAAAAATACGAGTGTGTTGTCGTGGCAGTTGGTGATCAAAGAAATAAAACAAAATAAAATCAATAAATAATAATGTCATAGACCTAAAGCCATACCTTTGAAGTCATAATGCATTGCAAGTGTTATTAGGGAATGTTGTGCTGTGTTTTCAAGCGCTTCAATGTGCTGCTCTGCAAGGTTTGGAGACAGCGGGTGCGTTCCGGAGATCAAGAGCAGCCGGAGATCAAGAGCAGCCGCCGCAGGGGAGGGATACCATGGTAAATAGGTTACCTATTTACCATGGTATCTCTCCCCTGGGTGCGTTGTGTTTTGGTGAGCAATAATGCAGGAAAGCAGCGGGCGGGATGGCGAGCTTGTCCTGCTGCTCCAACACAAGCTACCTTAAGAGCCGGTACGATGCGGGCAATGGGTGAAGTTCGTCAGGAGTACTGCATAAAAAAACGAGTGTGTTGTCGTGGCAGTTGGTGATCAAAGAAATAAAACAAAATAAAATCAATAAATAATAATGTCATAGACTTAAAGTCATACCTTTGAAGTCATAATGCATTACAAGTGTTATTAGGGAATGTTGTGCTGTGTTTTCAAGCGCTTCAATGTGCTGCTCTGCAAGGTTTGGAGACAGCGGGTGCGTTCACGGAGATCAAGAGCAGCCGGAGATCAAGAGCAGCCGCCGCAGGGGAGGGTTGTACCATGGTAAATAGGTTACCTATTTACCATGGTATCTCTCCCCTGGGTGCGTTGTGTTTTGGTGAGCAATAATGCAGGAAAGCAGCGGGCGGGATGGCGAGCTTGTCCTGCTGCTCCAACACACGCTACCTTAAGAGCCGGTACGATGCGGGCAATGGGTGAAGTTCGTCAGGAGTACTGCATAAAAAAACGAGTGTGTTGTCGTGGCAGTTGGTGATCAAAGAAATAAAACAAAATAAAATCAATAAATAATAATGTCATAGACCTAAAGCCATACCTTTGAAGTCATAATGCATTGCAAGTGTTATTAGGGAATGTTGTGCTGTGTTTTCAAGCGCTTCAATGTGCTGCTCTGCAAGGTTTGGAGACAGCGGGTGCGTTCACGGAGATGAAGAGCAGCCTGCGCAAAACAAAAGGCACCCAGGGGAGAGATACCATGGTAAATAGGTTACCTATTTACCTATTTTTGTTTTGGCGAACGGTTTTGGTGAGCAATAATGCAGGAAAGCAGCGGGCGGTATGGCGAGCTTGTCCTGCTGCTCCAACACAAGCTACCTTAAGAGCCGGTACTATGCGGGCAATGGGTGAAGTTCGTCACGAGTACTGCATAAAAAAACGAGTGTGTTGTCGTGGCAGTTGGTGATCAAAGAAATAAAACACAATAAAATCAATAAATAATAATGTCTAGACTTAAAGTCATACCTTTGAAGTCATAATGCATTGCAAGTGTTATTAGGGAATGTTGTGCTGTGTTTTCAAGAGCTTCAATGTGCTGCTCTGCAAGGTTTGGAGACAGCGGGTGCGTTCATGGAGATCAAGAGCAGCCTGCGCAAAACAAAAGGCACCCAGGGGAGAGATACCATGGTAAATAGGTTACCTATTTACCTATTTTTGTTTCGGCGAACGGTTTTGGTGAGCAATAATGCAGGAAAGCAGCGGGCGGGATGGCGAGCTTGTCCTGCTGCTCCAACACAAGCTACCTTAAGAGCCGGTACGATGCGGGCAATGGGTGAAGTTCGTCAGGAGCACTGCATAAAAAAAACGAGTGTGTTGTCGTGGCAGTTGGTGATCAAAGAAATAAAACAAAATAAAATCAATAAATAATAATGTCATAGACTTAAAGTCATACCTTTGAAGTCATAATGCATTACAAGTGTTATTAGGGAATGTTGTGCTGTGTTTTCAAGCGCTTCAATGTGCTGCTCTGCAAGGTTTGGAGACAGCGGGTGCGTTCACGGAGATCAAGAGCAGCCGGCGCAAAACAAAAGGCACCCAGGGGAGAGATACCATGGTAAATAGGTTACCTATTTACCTATTTTTGTTTCGGAGAAAGGTTTTGGTGAGCAATAATGCAGGAAAGCAGCGGGCGGGATGGCGAGCTTGTCTTGCTGCTCCCACACAAGCTACCTTAAGAGCCGGTACTATGCGGGCAATGGGTGAAGTTCGTCAGGAGTACTGCATAAAAAAACGAGTGTGTTGTCGTGGCAGTTGGTGATCAAAGAAATAAAACAAAATAAAATAAATAAATAATAATGTTATAGACCTAAATTCATACCTTTGAAGTCATAATGCATTGCAAGTGTTATTAGGGAATGTTGTGCTGTGTTTTCAAGCGCTTCAATGTGCTGCTCTGCAAGGTTTGGAGACAGCGGGTGCGTTCACGGAGATGAAGAGCAGCCTGCGCAAAACAAAAGGCACCCAGGGGAGAGATACCATGGTAAATAGGTTACCTATTTACCTATTTTTGTTTCGGCGAACGGTTTTGGTGAGCAATAATGCAGGAAAGCAGCGGGCGGTATGGCGAGCTTGTCCTGCTGCTCCAACACAAGCTACCTTAAGAGCCGGTACTATGCGGGCAATGGGTGAAGTTCGTCACGAGTACTGCATAAAAAAACGAGTGTGTTGTCGTGGCAGTTGGTGATCAAAGAAATAAAACACAATAAAATCAATAAATAATAATGTCTAGACTTAAAGTCATACCTTTGAAGTCATAATGCATTGCAAGTGTTATTAGGGAATGTTGTGCTGTGTTTTCAAGCGCTTCAATGTGCTGCTCTGCAAGGCTTGGATACAGCGCGTGCGTTCACGGAGATCAAGAGCAGCCGGAGATCAAGAGCAGCCGCCGCAGGGGAGGGATACCATGGTAACTCTCCCCTGGGTGCGTTGTATTTTGGTGAGCAATAATGCAGGAAAGCAGCGGGCGGGATGGCGAGCTTGTCCTGCTGCTCCAACACAAGCTACCTTAAGAGCCGGTACGATGCGGGCAATGGGTGAAGTTCGTCAGGAGTACTGCATAAAAAAACGAGTGTGTTGTCGTGGCAGTTGGTGATCAAAGAAATAAAACAAAATAAAATCAATAAATAATAATGTCATAGACCTAAAGCCATACCTTTGAAGTCATAATGCATTGCAAGTGTTATTAGGGAATGTTGTGCTGTGTTTTCAAGCGCTTCAATGTGCTGCTCTGAAAGGTTTGGAGACAGCGGGTGCGTTCACGGAGATCAAGAGCAGCCGGCGCAAAACAAAAGGCACCCAGGGGAGAGATACCATGATAAATAGGTTACCTATTTACCTATTTTTGTTTCGGCGAACGGTTTTGGTGAGCAATAATGCAGGAAAGCAGCAGGCGGGATGGCGAGCTTGTCCTGCTGCTCCAGCACAAGCTACCTTAAGAGCCGGTACGATGCGGGCAATGGGTGAAGTTCGTCAGGAGTACTGCATAAAAAAACGAGTGTGTTGTCGTGGCAGTTGGTGATCAAAGAAATAAAACACAATAAAATCAATAAATAATAATGTCATAGACTTAAAGTCATACCTTTGAAGTCATAATGCATTGCAAGTGTTATTAGGGAATGTTGTGCTGTGTTTTCAAGCGCTTCAATGTGCTGCTCTGCAAGGCTTGGAGACAGCGCGTGCGTTCACGGAGATCAAGAGCAGCCGGAGATCAATAGCAGCCGCCGCAGGGGAGGGATACCATGGTAAATAGGTTACCTATTTACCATGGAATCTCTCCCCTGGGTGCTTTGTGTTTTGGTGAGCAATAATGCAGGAAAGCAGCGGGCGGGATGGCGAGCTTGTCCTGCTGCTCCAACACAAGCTACCTTAAGAGCCGGTACTATGCGGGCAATGGGTGAAGTTCGTCAGGAGTACTGCATAAAAAATACGAGTGTGTTGTCGTGGCAGTTGGTGATCAAAGAAAAAAAAACAAAATAAAATCAATAAATAATAATGTCATAGACTTAAAGTCATACCTTTGAAGTCATAATGCATTGCAAGTGTTATTAGGGAATGTTGTGCTGTGTTTTCAAGCGCTTCAATGTGCTGCTCTGCAAGGTTTGGAGACAGCGGGTGCGTTCACGGAGATCAAGAGCAGCCGCCGCAGGGGAGGGATACCATGGTAAATAGGTTACCTATTTACCATGGTATCTCTCCCCTGGGTGCGTTGTGTTTTGGTGAGCAATAATGCAGGAAAGCAGCGGGCGGGATGGCGAGCTTGTCCTGCTGCTCCAACACAAGCTACCTTAAGAGCCGGTACGATGCGGGCAATGGGTGAAGTTCGTCAGGAGTACTGCATAAAAAAACGAGTGTGTTGTCGTGGCAGTTGGTGATCAAAGAAATAAAACAAAATAAAATCAATAAATAATAATGTCATAGACTTAAAGTCATACCTTTGAAGTCATAATGCATTGCAAGTGTTATTAGGGAATGTTGTGCTGTGTTTTCAAGCGCTTCAATGTGCTGCTCTGCAAGGTTTGGAGACAGCGCGTGCGTTCACGGAGATCAAGAGCAGCCAGAGATCAAGAGCAGCAGCCGCAGGGGAGGGATACCATGGTAAATAGGTAACCTATTTACCATGGTATCTCTCCCCTGGGTGCGTTGTGTTTTGGTGAGCAATAATGCAGGAAAGCAGCGGGCGGGATGGTGAGCTTGTCCTGCTGCTCCAACACAAGCTACCTTAAGAGCCGGTACGATGCGGGCAATGGGTGAAGTTCGTCAGGAGTACTGCATAAAAAAAACGAGTGTGTTGTCGTGGCAGTTGGTGATCAAAGAAAAAAAAACAAAATAAAATCAATAAATAATACAGTCATAGACTTAAAGTCATACCTTTGAAGTCATAATGCATTGCAAGTGTTATTAGGGAATGTTGTGCTGTGTTTTCAAGCGCTTCAACGTGCTGCTCTGCAAGGTTTGGAGACAGCGGGTGCGTTCACGGAGATCAAGAGCAGCCGGAGATCAAGAGCAGCCGCCGCAGGGGAGGGATACCATGGTAAATAGGTTACCTATTTACCATGGTATCTCTCCCCTGGGTGCGTTGTGTTTTGGTGAGCAATAATGCAGGAAAGCAGCGGGCGGGATGGCGAGCTTGTCCTGCTGCTCCAACACAAGCTACCTTAAGAGCCGTTACGATGCGGGCAATGGGTGAAGATCGTCAGGAGTACTGCATAAAAAAACGAGTGTGTTGTCGTGGCAGTTGGTGATCAAAGAAATAAAACAAAATAAATAATAATGTCATAGACTTAAAGGCATACCTTTGAAGTCATAATGCATTGCAAGTGTTATTAGGGAATGTTGTGCTGTGTTTTCAAGCGCTTCAATGTGCTGCTCTGCAAGGTTTGGAGACAGCGGGTGCGTTCACGGAGACCATGAGCAGCCGGAGATCAAGAGCAGCCGCCGCAGGGGAGGGATACCATGGTAAATAGGTTACCTATTTACCATGGTATCTCTCCCCTGGGTGAGTTGTGTTTTGGTGAGCAATAATGCAGGAAAGCAGCGGGCGGGATGGCGAGCTTGTCCTGCTGCTCCAACACAAGCTACCTTAAGAGCCGGTACGATGCGGGCAATGGGTGAAGTTCGTCAGGAGTACTGCATAAAAAAACGAGTGTGTTGTCGTGGCAGTTGGTGATCAAAGAAATAAAACAAAATAAAATCAATAAATAATAATGTCATAGACCTAAAGCCATACGTTTGAAGTCATAATGCATTGCAAGTGTTATTAGGGAATGTTGTGCTGTGTTTTCAAGCGCTTCAATGTGCTGCTCTGCAAGGTTTGGAGACAGCGGGTGCGTTCACGGAGATCAAGAGCAGCCGGCGCAAAACAAAAGGCACCCAGGGGAGAGATACCATGGTAAATAGGTTACCTATTTACCTATTTTTGTTTCGGCGAACGGTTTTTGTGAGCAATAATGCAGGAAAGCAGCGGGCGGGATGGCGAGCTTGTCCTGCTGCTCCATCACAAGCTACCTTAAGAGCCGGTACGATGCGGGCAATGGGTGAAGTTCGTCAGGAGTACTGCATAAAAAAAACGAGTGTGTTGTCGTGGCAGTTGGTGATCAAAGAAATAAAACAAAATAAAATCAATAAATAATAATGTCATAGACTTAAAGTCATACCTTTGAAGTCATAATGCATTACAAGTGTTATTATTGAATGTTGTGCTGTGTTTTCAAGCGCTTCAAAGTGCTGCTCTGCAAGGTTTGGAGACAGCGGGTGCGTTCACGGAGATCAAGAGCAGCCGGAGATCAAGAGCAGCCGCCGCAGGGGAGGGATACCATGGTAAATAGGTAACCTATTTACCATGGTAACTCTCCCCTGGGTGCGTTGTATTTTGGTGAGCAATAATGCAGGAAAGCAGCGGGCGGGATGGCGAGCTTGTCCTGCTGCTCCAACACAAGCTACCTTAAGAGCCGGTACGATGCGGGCAATGGGTGAAGTTCGTCACGAGTACTGCATAAAAAAACGAGTGTGTTGTCGTGGCAGTTGGTGATCAAAGAAATAAAACAAAATAAAATCAATAAATAATAATGTCATAGACCTAAAGCCATACCTTTGAAGTCATAATGCATTGCAAGTGTTATTAGGGAATGTTGTGCTGTGTTTTCAAGCGCTTCAATGTGCTGCTCTGCAAGGTTTGGAGACAGCGGGTGCGTTCACGGAGATCAAGAGCAGCCGGAGATCAAGAGCAGCCGCCGCAGGGGAGGGATACCATGGTAAATAGGTTACCTATTTACCTATTTTTGTTTCGGCGAACGGTTTTGGTGAGCAATAATGCAGGAAAGCAGAGGGCGGGATGGCGAGCTTGTCCTGCTGCTCCAACACAAGCTACCTTAAGAGCCGGTACGATGCGGGCAATGGGTGAAGTTCGTCAGGAGTACTGCATAAAAAAACGAGTGTGTTGTCGTGGCAGTTGGTGATCAAAGAAATAAAACAAAATAAAATCAATAAATAATAATGTCATAGACCTAAAGCCATACCTTTGAAGTCATAATGCATTGCAAGTGTTATTAGGGAATGTTGTGCTGTGTTTTCAAGCGCTTCAGTGTGCTGCTCTGCAAGGTTTGGAGACAGCGGGAGCGTTCACGGAGATCAAGAGCAGCCGGAGATCAAGAGCAGCCGCCGCAGGGGAGGGATACCATGGTAAATAGGTTACCTATTTACCTATTTTTGTTTCGGCGAACGGTTTTGGTGAGCAATAATGCAGGAAAGCAGCGGGCGGGATGGCGAGCTTGTCCTGCTGCTCCAACACAAGCTACCTTAAGAGCCGGTACGATGCGGGCAATGGGTGAAGTTCATCAGGAGTACTGCATAAAAAATACGAGTGTGTTGTCGTGGCAGTTGGTGATCAAAGAAATAAAACAAAATAAAATCAATAAATAATAATGTCATAGACCTAAAGCCATACCTTTGAAGTCATAATGCATTGCAAGTGTTATTAGGGAATGTTGTGCTGTGTTTTCAAGCGCTTCAATGTGCTGCTCTGCAAGGTTTGGAGACAGCGCCTGCGTTCACGGAGATCAAGAGCAGCCGGAGATCAAGAGCAGCCGCCGCAGGGGAGGGTTGTACCATGGTAAATAGGTTACCTATTTACCATGGTATCTCTCCCCTGGGTGCGTTGTGTTTTGGTGAGCAATAATGCAGGAAAGCAGCGGGCGGGATGGCGAGCTTGTCCTGCTGCTCCAACACAAGCTACCTTAAGAGCCGGTACGATGCGTGCAATGGGTGAAGTTCGTCAGGAGTACTGCATAAAAAAACGAGTGTGTTGTCGTGGCAGTTGGTGATCAAAGAAAAAAAAACAAAATAAAATCAATAAATAATAATGTCATAGACTTAAAGTCATACCTTTGAAGTCATAATGCATTGCAAGTGTTATTAGGGAATGTTGTGCTGTGTTTTCAAGCGCTTCAATGTGCTGCTCTGCAAGGCTTGGAGGCAGCGAGTGCGTTCACGGAGATCAAGAGCAACCGGAGATCAAGAGCAGCCGCCGCAGGGGAGGGATACCATGGTAAATAGGTTACCTATTTACCATGGTATGTCTCCCCTGGGTGCGTTGTGTTTTGGTGAGCAATAATGCAGGAAAGCAGCGGGCGGGATGGCGAGCTTGTCCTGCTGCTCCAACACAAGCTACCTTAAGAGCCGGTACGATGCGGGCAATGGGTGAAGTTCGTCAGGAGTACTGCATAAAAAATACGAGTGTGTTGTCGTGGCAGTTGGTGATCAAAGAAATAAAACAAAATAAAATCAATAAATAATAATGTCATAGACCTAAAGCCATACCTTTGAAGTCATAATGCATTGCAAGTGTTATTAGGGAATGTTGTGCTGTGTTTTCAAGCGCTTCAATGTGCTGCTCTGCAAGGTTTGGAGACAGCGGGTGCATTCACGGAGATCAAGAGCAGCCGGAGATCAAGAGCAGCCGCCGCAGGGGAGGGATACCATGGTAAATAGGTTACCTATTTACCTATTTCTGTTTCGGTGAACGGTTTTGGTGAGCAGTAATGTAGGAAAGCAGAGGGCAGGATGGCGAGCTTGTCCTGCTGCTCCAACACAAGCTACCTTAAGAGCCGGTACTATGCGGGCAATGGGTGAAGTTCGTCAGGAGTACTGCATAAAAAAACGAGTGTGTTGTCGTGGCAGTTGGTGATCAAAGAAATAAAACAAAATAAAATCAATAAATAATAATGTCATAGACATAAAGTCATACCTTTGAAGTCATAATGCATTGCAAGTGTTATTAGGGAATGTTGTGCTGTGTTTTCAAGCGCTTCAATGTGCTGCTCTGCAAGGTTTGGAGACAGCGGGTGCGTTCACGGAGATCAAGAGCAGCCGGAGATCAAGAGCAGCCGCCGCAGGGGAGGGATACCATGGTAAATAGGTTACCTATTACCATGGTATCTCTCCCCTGGGTGCGTTGTGTTTTGGTGAGCAATAATGCAGGAAAGCAGCGGGCGGGATGGCGAGCTTGTCCTGCTGCTCCAACACAAGCTACCTTATGAGCCGGTACGATGCGGGCAATGGGTGAAGTTCGTCAGGAGTACTGCATAAAAAAACGAGTGTGTTGTCGTGGCAGTTGGTGATCAAAGAAATAAAACAAAATAAAATCAATAAATAATAATGTCATAGACTTAAAGTCATACCTTTGAAGTCATAATGCATTACAAGTGTTATTAGGGAATGTTGTGCTGTGTTTTCAAGCGCTTCAATGTGCTGCTCTGCAAGGTTTGGAGACAGCGGGTGCGTTCACGGAGATCAAGAGCAGCCGGCGCAAAACACAAGGCACCCAGGGGAGAGATACCATGGTAAATAGGTTACCTATTTACCTATTTCTGTTTCGGCGAACGGTTTTGGTGAGCAGTAATGCAGGAAAGCAGCGGGCAGGATGGCGAGCTTGTCCTGCTGCTCCAACACAAGCTACCTTAAGAGCCGGTACTATGCGGGCAATGGGTGAAGTTCGTCAGGAGTACTGCATAAAAAAACGAGTGTGTTGTCGTGGCAGTTGGTGATCAAAGAAATAAAACAAAATAAAATCAATAAATAATAATGTCATAGACTTAAAGTCATACCTTTGAAGTCATAATGCATTGCAAGTGTTATTAGGGAATGTTGTGCTGTGTTTCCAAGCGCTTCAATGTGCCGCTCTGCAAGGTTTGGAGACAGCGGGTGCGTTCACGGAGATCAAGAGCAGCCGGAGATCAAGAGCAGCCGCCGCAGGGGAGGGATACCATGGTAAATAGGTTACCTATTTACCATGGTATCTCTCCCCTGGGTGCGTTGTGTTTTGGTGAGCAATAATGCAGGAAAGCAGCGGGCGGGATGGCGAGCTTGTCCTGCTGCTCCAACACAAGCTACCTTAAGAGCCGGTACGATGCGGGCAATGGGTGAAGTTCGTCAGGAGTACTGCATAAAAAAACGAGTGTGTTGTCGTGGCAGTTGGTGATCAATGAAAAAAAAACAAAATAAAATCAATAAATAATAATGTCATAGACTTAAAGTCATACCTTTGAAGTCATAATGCATTGCAAGTGTTATTAGGGAATGTTGTGCTGTGTTTTCAAGCGCTTCAATGTGCTGCTCTGCAAGGCTTGGAGACAGCGCGTGCGTTCACGGAGATCAAGAGCAACCGGAGATCAAGAGCAGCCGCCGCAGGGGAGGGATACCATGGTACTTAGGTTACCTATTTACCATGGTATCTCTCCCCTGGGTGCGTTGTGTTTTGGTGAGCAATAATGCAGGAAAGCAGCGGGCGGGATGGCGAGCTTGTCCTGCTGCTCCAACACAAGCTACCTTAAGAGCCGGTACGATGCGGGCAATGGGTGAAGTTCGTCAGGAGTACTGCATAAAAAATACGAGTGTGTTGTCGTGGCAGTTGGTGATCAAAGAAATAAAACAAAATAAAATCAATAAATAATAATGTCATAGACCTAAAGTCATACCTTTGAAGTCATAATGCATTACAAGTGTTATTAGGGAATGTTGTGCTGTGTTTTCAATCGCTTCAATGTGCTGCTCTGCAAGGTTTGGAGACAGCGGGTGCGTTCACGGAGATCAAGAGCAGCCGGAGATCAAGAGCAGCCGCCGCAGGGGAGGGATACCATGTTAAATAGGTTACCTATTTACCATGGTAACTCTCCCCTGGGTGCGTTGTATTTTGGTGAGCAATAATGCAGGAAAGCAGCGGACGGGATGGCGAGCTTGTCCTGCTGCTCCAACACAAGCTACCTTAAGAGCCGGTACGATGCGGGCAATGGGTGAAGTTCGTCAGGAGTACTGCATAAAAAATACGAGTGTGTTGTCGTGGCAGTTGGTGATCAAAGAAATAAAACAAAATAAAATCAATAAATAATAATGTCATAGACCTAAAGTCATACCTTTGAAGTCATAATGCATTGCAAGTGTTATTAGGGAATGTTGTGCTGTGTTTTCAAGCGCTTCAATGTTCTGCTCTGCAAGGTTTGGAGACAGCGGGTGCGTTCACGGAGATCAAGAGTAGCCGGAGATCAAGAGCAGCCGCCGCAGGGGAGGGATACCATGGTAAATAGGTTACCTATTTACCATGGTATCTCTCCCCTGGGTGCGTTGTGTTTTGGTGAGCAATAATGCAGGAAAGCAGCGGGCGGGATGGCGAGCTTGTCCTGCTGCTCCAACACAAGCTACCTTAAGAGCCGGTACGATGCGGGCAATGGGTGAAGTTCGTCAGGAGAACTGCATAAAAAAAACGAGTGTGTTGTCGTGGCAGTTGGTGATCAAAGAAATAAAACAAAATAAAATCAATAAATAATAATGTCATAGACCTAAAGTCATACCTTTGAAGTCATAATGCATTACAAGTGTTATTAGGGAATGTTGTGCTGTGTTTTCAATCGCTTCAATGTGCTGCTCTGCAAGGTTTGGAGACAGCGGGTGCGTTCACGGAGATCAAGAGCAGCCGGAGATCAAGAGCAGCCGCCGCAGGGGAGGGATACCATGGTAAATAGGTTACCTATTTACCATGGTAACTCTCCCCTGGGTGCGTTGTATTTTGGTGAGCAATAATGCAAGAAAGCAGCGGGCGGGATGGCGAGCTTGTCCTGCTGCTCCATCACAAGCTACCTTAAGAGCCGGTACGATGCGGGCAATGGGTGAAGTTCGTAAGGAGTACTGCATAAAAAAACGAGTGTGTTGTCGTGGCAGTTGGTGATCAAAGAAATAAAACAAAATAAAATCAATAAATAATAATGTCATAGACCTAAAGCCATACCTTTGAAGTCATAATGCATTGCAAGTGTTATTAGGGAATGTTGTGCTGTGTTTTCAAGCGCTTCAATGTTCTGCTCTGCAAGGTTTGGAGACAGCGGGTGCGTTCACGGAGATCAAGAGCAGCCGGAGATCAAGAGCAGCCGCCGCAGGGGAGGGATACCATGATAAATAGGTTACCTATTTACCATGGTATCTCTCCCCTGGGTGCGTTGTGTTTTGGTGAGCAATAATGCAGGAAAGCAGCGGGCGGGATGGCGAGCTTGTCCTGCTGCTCCAACACAAGCTACCTTAAGAGCCGGTACGATGCGGGCAATGGGTGAAGTTCGTCAGGAGAACTGCATAAAAAAAAACGAGTGTGTTGTCGTGGCAGTTGGTGATCAAAGAAATAAAACAAAATAAAATCAATAAATAATAATGTCATAGACCTAAAGTCATTCCTTTGAAGTCATAATGCATTGCAAGTGTTATTAGGGAATGTTGTGCTGTGTTTTCAAGCGCTTCAATGTGCTGCTCTGCAAGGTTTGGAGACAGCGGGTGCGTTCACGGAGATCAAGAGCAGCCGGAGATCAAAAGCAGCCGACGCAGGGGAGGGATACCATGGTAAATAGGTTACCTATTTACCATGGTATCTCTCCCCTGGGTGTGTTGTGTTTTGGTGAGCAATAATGCAGGAAAGCAGCGGGCGGGATGGTGAGCGTCTGCTGCTCCAACACAAGCTACCTTAAGAGCCGGTACGATGCGGGCAATGGGTGAAGTTCGTCAGGAGTACTGCATAAAAAAAACGAGTGTGTTGTCGTGGCAGTTGGTGATCAAAGAAATAAAACAAAATAAAATCAATAAATAATAATGTCATAGACCTAGAGTCATACCTTTGAAGTCATAATGCATTGCAAGTGTTATTAGGGAATGTTGTGCTGTGTTTTCAAGCGCTTCAATGTGCTGCTCTGCAAGGTTTGGAGACAGCGGGTGCGTTCACGGAGATCAAGAGCAGCCGGAGATCAAGAGCAGCCGCCGCAGGGGAGGGATACCATGGTAAATAGGTTACCTATTTACCATGGTATCTCTCCCCTGGGTGCGTTGTGTTTTGGTGAGCAATAATGCAGGAAAGCAGCGGGCGGGATGGCGAGCTTGTCCTGCTGCTCCAACACAAGCTACCTTAAGAGCCGGTACGATGCGGGCATTGGGTAAAGTTCTTCAGGAGTACTGCATATAAAAAAACGAGAGTGTTGTCGTGGCAGTTGGTGATCAAAGAAATAAAACAAAATAAAATCAATAAATAATAATGTCATAGACCTAAAGCCATACCTTTGAAGTCATAATGCATTGCAAGTGTTATTAGGGAATGTTGTGCTGTGTTTTCAAGCGCTTCAATGTGCTGCTCTGCAAGGTTTGGAGACAGCGGGTGCGTTCACGGAGATCAAGTGCAGCCAGCGCAAAACAAAAGGCACCCAGGGGAGAGATACCATGGTAAATAGGTTACCTATTTACCTATTTTTGTTTCGGCGAACGGTTTTTGGTGAGCAATAATGCAGGAAAGCAGCCGGCGGGATGGCGAGCTTGTCCTGCTGCTCCAACACAAGCTATCTTAAGAGCCGGTACGATGCGGGCAATGGGTGAAGTTCGTCAGGAGTACTGCATAAAAAATACGAGTGTGTTGTCGTGGCAGTTGGTGATCAAAGAAATAAAACAAAATAAAATCAATAAATAATAATGTCATAGACCTAAAGCCATACCTTTGAAGTCATAATGCATTGCAAGTGTTATTAGGGAATGTTGTGCTGTGTTTTCAAGCGCTTCAATGTGCTGCTCTGCAAGGTTTGGAGACAGCGGGTGCGTTCACGGAGATCAAGAGCAGCCGGAGATCAAGAGCAGCCGCCGCAGGGGAGGGATCTCTCCCCTGGGTGCGTTGTGTTTTGGTGAGCAATAATGCAGGAAAGCAGCGGGCGGGATGGCGAGCTTGTCCTGCTGCTCCAACACAAGCTACCTTAAGAGTCGGTACGATGCGGGCAATGGGTGAAGTTCGTCAAGAGTACTGCATAAAAAAACGAGTGTGTTGTCGTGGCAGTTGGTGATCAAAGAAATAAAACAAAATAAAATCAATAAATAATAATGTCATAGACTTAAAGTCATACCTTTGAAGTCATAATGCATTGCAAGTGTTATTGGGAATGTTGTGCTGTGTTTTCAAGCGCTTCAATGTGCTGCTCTGCAAGGTTTGGAGACAGCGCGTGCGTTCACGGAGATCAAGAGCAGCCGGAGATCAAGAGCAGCCGTCGCAGGGGAGGGATACCATGGTAAATAGGTTACCTATTTACCATGGTATCTCTCGCCTGGGTGCGTTGTGTTTTGGTGAGCAATAATGCAGGAAAGCAGCGGGCGGGATGGCGAGCTTGTCCTGCTGCTCCAACACAAGCTACCTTAAGAGCCGGTACGATGCGGGCAATGGGTGAAGTTCGTCAGGAGTACTGCATAAAAAAACGAGTGTGTTGTCGTGGCAGTTGGTGATCAAAGAAAAAAAAAAAAAAAAAATCAATAAATAATAATGTCATAGACTTAAAGTCATACCTTTGAAGTCATAATGCATTGCAAGTGTTATTAGGGAATGTTATGATGTGTTTTCATGCACTTCAATGTGCTGCTCTGCAAGGCTTGGAGACAGCGCGTGCGTTCACGGAGATCAAGAGCAACCGGAGATCAAGAGCAGCCGCCGCAGGGGAGGGATACCACGGTAAATAGGTTACCTATTTACCATGGTATCTCTCCCCTGGGAGCGTTGTGTTTTGGTGAGCAATAATGCAGGAAAGCAGCGGGCGGGATGGCGAGCTTGTCCTGCTGCTCCAACACAAGCTACCTTAAGAGCCGGTACGATGCGGGCAATGGGTGAAGTTCGTCAGGAGTACTGCATAAAAAATACGAGTGTGTTGTCGTGGCAGTTGGTGATCAAAGAAATAAAACAAAATAAAATCAATAAATAATAATGTCATAGACCTAAAGCCATACCTTTGAAGTCATAATGCATTGCAAGTGTTATTAGGGAATGTTGTGCTGTTTTTTCAAGCGCTTCAATGTGCTGCTCTGCAAGGTTTGGAGACAGCGGGTGCGTTCACGGAGATCAAGAGCAGCCGGAGATCAAGAGCAGCCGCCGCAGGGGAGGGATACCATGGTAAATAGGTTACCTATTACCATGGTATCTCTCCCCTGGGTGCGTTGTGTTTTGGTGAGCAATAATGCAGGAAAGCAGCGGGCGGGATGGCGAGCTTGTCCTGCTGCTCCAACACAAGCTACCTTAAGAGCCGGTACGATGCGGGCAATGGGTGAAGTTCGTCAGGAGTACTGCATAAAAAAACGAGTGTGTTGTCGTGGCAGTTGGTGATCAAAGAAATAAAACAAAATAAAATCAATAAATAATAATGTCATAGACTTAAAGTCATACCTTTGAAGTCATAATGCATTACAAGTGTTATTAGGGAATGTTGTGCTGTGTTTTCAAGCGCTTCAATGTGCTGCTCTGCAAGGTTTGGAGACAGCGGGTGCGTTCACGGAGATCAAGAGCAGCCGGAGATCAAGAGCAGCCGCCGCAGGGGAGGGATACCATGGTAAATAGGTTACCTATTTACCATGGTAACTCTCCCCTGGGTGCGTTGTATTTTGGTGAGCAATAATGCAAGAAAGCAGCGGGCGGGATGGCGAGCTTGTCCTGCTGCTCCAAAACAAGCTACCTTATGAGCCGGTACGATGCGGGCAATGGGTGAAGTTCGTCAGGAGTACTGCATAAAAAAACGAGTGTGTTGTCGTGGCAGTTGGTGATCAAAGAAATAAAACAAAATAAAATCAATAAATAATAATGTCATAGACTTGAAGTCATACCTTTGAAGTCATAATGCATTACAAGTGTTATTAGGGAATGTTGTGCTGTGTTTTCAAGCGCTTCAATGTGCTGCTCTGCAAGGTTTGGAGACAGCGGGTGCGTTCACGGAGATCAAGAGCAGCCGGAGATCAAGAGCAGCCGCCGCAGGGGAGGGATACCATGGTAAATAGGTTACCTATTTACCATGGTATCTCTCCCCTGGGTGCGTTGTGTTTTGGTGAGCAATAATGCAGGAAAGCAGCGGGCGGGATGGCGAGCTTGTCCTGCTGCTCCAACACACGCTACCTTAAGAGCCGGTACGATGCGAGCAATGGGTGAAGTTTGTCAGGAGTACTGCATAAAAAAAACGAGTGTGTTGTCGTGGCAGTTGGTGATCAAAGAAATAAAACAAAATAAAATCAATAAATAATAATGTCAAAGACCTAAAGTCATACCTTTGAAGTCATAATGCATTGCAAGTGTTATTAGGGAATGTTGTGCTGTGTTTTCAAGCGCTTCAATGTGCTGCTCTGCAAGGTTTGGAGACAGCGGGTGCGTTCACGGAGATCAAGAGCAGCCGGAGATCAAGAGCAGCCGCCGCAGGGGAGGGATACCATGGTAAATAGGTTACCTATTTACCATGGTATCCCTGTTACCTATTTACCATGGTATCTCTCCCCTGGGTGCGTTGTGTTTTGGTGAGCAATAATGCAGGAAAGCAGCGGGCGGGATGGCGAGCTTGTCCTGCTGCTCCAACACAAGCTACCTTAAGAGCCGGTACGATGCGGGCAATGGGTGAAGTTCGTCAGGAGTACTGCATAAAAAAAACGAGTGTGTTGTCGTGGCAGTTGGTGATCAAAGAAATAAAACAAAATAAAATCAATAAATAATAATGTCATAGACCTAAAGTCATACCTTTGAAGTCATAATGCATTGCAAGTGTTATTAGGGAATGTTGTGCTGTGTTTTCAAGCGCTTCAATGTGCTGCTCTGCAAGGTTTGGAGACAGCGGGTGCGTTCACGGAGATCAAGAGCAGCCGGAGATCAAGAGCAGCCGCCGCAGGGGAGGGATACCATGGTAAATATGTTACCTATTTACCATGGTATCTCTCCCCTGGGTGCGTTGTGTTTTGGTGAGCAATAATGCAGGAAAGCAGCGGGCGGGATGGCGAGCTTGTCCTGCTGCTCCAACACAAGCTACCTTAAGAGCCGGTACGATGCGGGCATTAGGTAAAGTTCTTCAGGATTACTGCATATAAAAAAACGAGAGTGTTGTCGTGGCAGTTGGTGATCAAAGAAATAAAACAAAATAAAATCAATAAATAATAATGTCATAGACCTAAAGCCATACCTTTGAAGTCATAATGCATTGCAAGTGTTATTAGGGAATGTTGTGCTGTGATTTCAAGCGCTTCAATGTGCTGCTCTGCAAGGTTTGGAGACAGCGGGTGCGTTCACGGAGATCAAGAGCAGCCGGAGATCAAGAGCAGCCGCCGCAGGGGAGGGATCTCTCCCCTGGGTGCGTTGTGTTTTGGTGAGCAATAATGCAGGAAAGCAGCGGGCGGGATGGCGAGCTTGTCCTGCTGCTCCAACACAAGCTACCTTAAGAGCCGGTACGATGCGGGCAATGGGTGAAGTTCGTCAGTAGTACTGCATAAAAAAAACGAGTGTGTTGTCGTGGCAGTTGGTGATCAAAGAAATAAAACAAAATAAAATCAATAAATAATAATGTCATAGACTTAAAGTCATACCTTTGAAGTCATAATGCATTACAAGTGTTATTAGGGAATGTTGTGCTGTGTTTTCAAGCGCTTCAATGTGCTGCTCTGCAAGGTTTGGAGACAGCGGGTGCGTTCACGGAGATCAAGAGCAGCCGGCGCAAAACACAAGGCACCCAGGGGAGAGATACCATGGTAAATAGGTTACCTATTTACCTATTTCTGTTTCGGCGAACGGTTTTGGTGAGCAGTAATGCAGGAAAGCAGCGGGCAGGATGGCGAGCTTGTCCTGCTGCTCCAACACAAGCTACCTTGAGAGCCAGTACTATGCGGGCAATGGGTGAAGTTCGTCAGGAGTACTGCATAAAAAAACGAGTGTGTTGTCGTGGCAGTTGGTGATCAAAGAAATAAAACAAAATAAAATCAATAAATAATAATGTCATAGACTTAAAGTCATACCTTTGAAGTCATAATGCATTGCAAGTGTTATTAGGGAATGTTGTGCTGTTTTTTCAAGCGCTTCAATGTGCTGCTCTGCAAGGTTTGGAGACAGCGGGTGCGTTCACGGAGATCAAGAGCAGCAGGAGATCAAGAGCAGCCGCCGCAGGGGAGGGATACCATGGTAAATAGGTTACCTATTACCATGGTATCTCTCCCCTGGGTGTGTTGTGTTTTGGTGAGCAATAATGCAGGAAAGCACCGGGCGGGATGGCGAGCTTGTCCTGCTGCTCCAACACAAGCTACCTTAAGAGCCGGTACGATGCGGGCAATGGGTGAAGTTCGTCAGGAGTACTGCATAAAAAATACGAGTGTGTTGTCGTGGCAGTTGGTGATCAAAGAAATAAAACAATATAAAATCAATAAATAATAATGTCATAGACCTAAAGCCATACCTTTGAAGTCATAATGCATTGCAAGTGTTATTAGGGAATGTTGTGCTGTGTTTTCAAGCGCTTCAATGTGCTGCTCTGCAAGGTTTGGAGACAGCGGGTGCGTTCACGGAGATCAAGAGCAGTCGGCGCAAAACACAAGGCACCCAGGGGAGAGATACCATGGTAAATAGGTTACCTATTTACCTATTTTTTTTTCGGCAAACGGTTTTGGTGAGCAGTAATGCAGGAAAGCAGCGGGCGGGATGGCGAGCTTGTCCTGCTGCTCCAACACAAGCTACCTTAAGAGCCGGTACGATGCGGGCAATGGGTGAAGTTCGTCAGGAGTACTGCATAAAAATACGAGTGTGTTGTCGTGGCAGTTGGTGATCAAAGAAATAAAACAAAATAAAATCAATAAATAATAATGTCATAGACTTAAAGCCATACCTTTGAAGTCATAATGCATTGCAAGTGTTATTAGGGAATGTTGTGCTGTGTTTTCAAGCGCTTCAATGAGCTGCTCTGCAAGGTTTGGAGACAGCGCGTGCGTTCACGGAGATCAAGAGCAGCCGGAGATCAAGTGCAGCCGCCGCAGGGGAGGGATACCATGGTAAATAGGTTACCTATTTACCATGGTATCTCTCCCCTGGGTGCGTTGTGTTTTGGTGAGCAATAATGCAGGAAAGCAGCGGGCGGGATGGCGAGCTTGTCCTGCTGCTCCAACACAAGCTACCTTAAGAGCCGGTACGATGCGGGCAATGGGTGAAGTTCGTCAGGAGTACTGCATAAAAAAACGAGTGTGTTGTCGTGGCAGTTGGTGATCAAAGAAATAAAACAAAATAAAATCAATAAATAATAATGTCATAGACTTAAAGTCATACCTTTGAAGTCATAATGCATTACAAGTGTTATTAGGGAATGTTGTGCTGTGTTTTCAAGCGCTTCAATGTGCTGCTCTGCAAGGTTTGGAGACAGCGGGTGCGTTCACGGAGATCAAGAGCAGCTGGCGCAAAACACAAGGCACCCAGGGGAGAGATACCATGGTAAATAGGTTACCTATTTACCTATTTTTGTTTCGGCGAACGGTTTTGGTGAGCAGCAATGCAGGAAAGCAGAGGGCGGGATGGCGAGCTTGTCCTGCTGCTCCAACACAAGCTACCTTAAGAGCCGGTACGATGCGGGCAATGGGTGAAGTTCGTCAGGAGTACTGCATAAAACAACGAGTGTGTTGTCGTGGCAGTTCGTGATCAAAGAAATAAAACAAAATAAAATCAATAAATAATAATGTCATAGACTTAAAGTCATACCTTTGAAGTCATAATGCATTACAAGTGTTATTAGGGAATGTTGTGCTGTGTTTTCAAGCGCTTCAATGTGCTGCTCTGCAAGGTTTGGAGACAGCGGGTGAGTTCACGGAGATCAAGAGCAGCCGGCGCAAAACACAACGCACCCAGGGGAGAGATACCATTGTAAATAGGTTACCTATTTACCTATTTTTGTTTCGGCGAACGGTTTTGGTGAGCAGTAATGCAGGAAAGCAGCGGGCGGGATGGCGAGCTTGTCCTGCTGCTCCAACACAAGCTACCTTAAGAGCCGGTACGATGCGGGCAATGGGTGAAGTTCGTCAGGAGTACTACATAAAAAAACAAGTGTGTTGTCGTGGCAGTTGGTGATCAAAGAAATAAAACAAAATAAAATCAATAAATAATAATGTCATAGACTTAAAGTCATACCTTTGAAGTCATAATGCATTACAAGTGTTATAAGGGAATGTTGTGCTGTGTTTTCAAGCGCTTCAATGTGCTGCTCTGCAAGGTTTGGAGACAGCGGGTGCGTTCACGGAGATCAAGAGCAGCCGGCGCAAAACACAAGGCACCCAGGGGAGAGATACCATGGTAAATAGGTTACCTATTTACCTATTTTTGTTTCGGCGAACGGTTTTGGTGAGCAGTAATGCAGGAAAGCAGCGGGCGGGATGGCGAGCTTGTCCTGCTGCTCCAACACAAGCTACCTTAAGAGCCGGTACGATGCGGGCAATGGGTGAAGTTCGTCAGGAGTACTGCATAAAAAAACGAGTGTGTTGTCGTGGCAGTTGGTGATCAAAGAAATAAAACAAAATAAAATCAATAAATAATAATGTCATAGACTTAAACTCATACCTTTGAAGTCATAATGCATTACAAGTGTTATTAGTGAATGTTGTGCTGTGTTTTCAAGCGCTTCAATGTGCTGCTCTTCAAGGTTTGGAGACAGCGGGTGCGTTCACGGAGATCAAGAGCAGCCGGAGATCAAGAGCAGCCGCCGCAGGGGAGGGATCTCTCCCCTGGGTGCGTTGTGTTTTGGTGAGCAATAATGCAGGAAAGCAGCGGGCGGGATGGCGAGCTTGTCCTGCTGCTCCAACACAAGCTACCTTAAGAGCCGGTACGATGCGGGCAATGGGTGAAGTTCGTCAGTAGTACTGCATAAAAAAAACGAGTGTGTTGTCGTGGCAGTTGGTGATCAAAGAAATAAAACAAAATAAAATCAATAAATAATAATGTCATAGACTTAAAGTCATACCTTTGAAGTCATAATGCATTACAAGTGTTATTAGGGAATGTTGTGCTGTGTTTTCAAGCGCTTCAATGTGCTGCTCTGCAAGGTTTGGAGACAGCGGGTGCGTTCACGGAGATCAAGAGCAGCCGGCGCAAAACACAAGGCACCCAGGGGAGAGATACCATGGTAAATAGGTTACCTATTTACCTATTTCTGTTTCGGCGAACGGTTTTGGTGAGCAGTAATGCAGGAAAGCAGCGGGCAGGATGGCGAGCTTGTCCTGCTGCTCCAACACAAGCTACCTTGAGAGCCAGTACTATGCGGGCAATGGGTGAAGTTCGTCAGGAGTACTGCATAAAAAAACGAGTGTGTTGTCGTGGCAGTTGGTGATCAAAGAAATAAAACAAAATAAAATCAATAAATAATAATGTCATAGACTTAAAGTCATACCTTTGAAGTCATAATGCATTGCAAGTGTTATTAGGGAATGTTGTGCTGTTTTTTCAAGCGCTTCAATGTGCTGCTCTGCAAGGTTTGGAGACAGCGGGTGCGTTCACGGAGATCAAGAGCAGCAGGAGATCAAGAGCAGCCGCCGCAGGGGAGGGATACCATGGTAAATAGGTTACCTATTACCATGGTATCTCTCCCCTGGGTGCGTTGTGTTTTGGTGAGCAATAATGCAGGAAAGCACCGGGCGGGATGGCGAGCTTGTCCTGCTGCTCCAACACAAGCTACCTTATGAGCCGGTACGATGCGGGCAATGGGTGAAGTTCGTCAGGAGTACTGCATAAAAAAACGAGTGTGTTGTCGTGGCAGTTGGTGATCAAAGAAATAAAACAAAATAAAATCAATAAATAATAATGTCATAGACCTAAAGCCATACCTTTGAAGTCATAATGCATTGCAAGTGTTATTAGGGAATGTTGTGCTGTGTTTTCAAGCGCTTCAATGTGCTGCTCTGCAAGGTTTGGAGACAGCAGGTGCGTTCACGGAGATCAAGAGCAGCCGGCGCAAAACAAAAGGCACCCAGGGGAGAGATACCATGGTAAATAGGTTACCTATTTACCTATTTTTGTTTCGGCGAACGGTTTTGGTGAGCAATAATGCAGGAAAGCAGCGGGCGGGATGGCGAGCTTGTCCTGCTGCTCCATCACAAGCTACCTTAAGAGCCGGTACGATGCGGGCAATGGGTGAAGTTCGTCAGGAGTACTGCATAAAAAAAACGAGTGTGTTGTCGTGGCAGTTGGTGATCAAAGAAATAAAACAATATAAAATCAATAAATAATAATGTCATAGACTTAAAGTCATACCTTTGAAGTCATTATGCATTACAAGTGTTATTATTGAATGTTGTGCTGTGTTTTCAAGCGCTTCAATGTGCTGCTCTGCAAGGTTTGGAGACAGCGGGTGCGTTCACGGAGATCAAGAGCAGCCGGAGATCAAGAGCAGCCGCCGCAGGGGAGGGATACCATGGTAAATAGGTAACCTATTTACCATGGTAACTCTCCCCTGGGTGCGTTGTATTTTGGTGAGCAATAATGCAGGAAAGCAGCGGGCGGGATGGCGAGCTTGTCCTGCTGCTCCAACACAAGCTACCTTAAGAGCCGGTACGATGCGGGCAATGGGTGAAGTTCGTCACGAGTACTGCATAAAAAAACGAGTGTGTTGTCGTGGCAGTTGGTGATCAAAGAAATAAAACAAAATAAAATCAATAAATAATAATGTCATAGACCTAAAGCCATACCTTTGAAGTCATAATGCATTGCAAGTGTTATTAGGGAAGGTTGTGCTGTGTTTTCAAGCGCTTCAATGTGCTGCTCTGCAAGGTTTGGAGACAGCGCGTGCGTTCACGGAGATCAAGAGCAGCTGGAGATCAAGAGCAGCCGCCGCAGGGGAGGGATACCATGGTAAATAGGTTACCTATTTACCATGGTATCTCTCCCCTGGGTGCGTTGTGTTTTGGTGAGCAATAATGCAGGAAAGCAGCGGGCATGATGGCGAGCTTGTCCTGCTGCTCCAACACAAGCTACCTTAAGAGCCGGTACGATGCGGGCAATGGGTGAAGTTCGTCAGGAGTACTGCATAAAAAAACGAGTGTGTTGTCGTGGCAGTTGGTGATCAAAGAAAAAAAAACAAAATAAAATCAATAAATAATAATGTCATAGACTTAAAGTCATACCTTTGAAGTCATAATGCATTGCAAGTGTTATTAGGGAATGTTGTGCTGTGTTTTCAAGCGCTTCAATGTGCTGTTCTGCAAGGCTTGGAAACAGCGCGTTCGTTCACGGAGATCAAGAGCAACCGGAGATCAAGAGCAGCCGCCGCAGGGGAGGGATACCATGGTAAATAGGTTACCTATTTACCATGGTATCTCTCCCCTGGGTGCGTTGTGTTTTGGTGAGCAATAATGCAGGAAAGCAGCGGGCGGGATGGCGAGCTTGTCCTGCTGCTCCAACACAAGCTACCTTAAGAGCCGGTACGATGCGGGCAATGGGTGAAGTTCGTCAGGAGTACTGCATAAAAAAACGAGTGTGTTGTCGTGGCATTTGGTGATCAAAGAAATAAAACAAAATAAAATCAATAAATAATAATGTCATAGACCTAAAGCCATACCTTTGAAGTCATAATGCATTGCAAGTGTTATTAGGGAATGTTGTGCTGTGTTTTCAAGCGCTTCAATGTGCTGCTCTGCAAGGTTTGGAGACAGCGGGTGCGTTCACGGAGATCAAGAGCAGCCGGCGCAAAACAAAAGGCACCCAGGGGAGAGATACCATGGTAAATAGTTTACCTATTTACCTATTTTTATTTCGGCGAACGGTTTTGGTGAGCAATAATGCAGGAAAGCAGCGGGCGGGATGGCGAGCTTGTCCTGCTGCTCCAACACAAGCTACCTTAAGAGCCGGTACGATGAGGGCAATGGGTGAAGTTCGTCAGGAGTACTGCATAAAAAATATGAGTGTGTTGTCGTGGCAGTTGGTGATCAAAGAAAAAAAAACAAAATAAAATCAATAAATAATAATGTCATAGACTTAAAGTCATACCTTTGAAGTCATAATGCATTGCAAGTGTTATTAGGGAATGTTGTGCTGTGTTTTCAAGCGCTTCAATGTGCTGCTCTGCAAGGTTTGGAGACAGCGGGTGCGTTCACGGAGATCAAGAGCAGCCGGAGATCAAGAGCAGCCGCCGCAGGGGAGGGATACCATGGTAAATAGGTTACCTATTTACCATGGTAACTCTCCCCTGGGTGCGTTGTATTTTGGTGAGCAGTAATGCAGGAAAGCAGCGGGCGGGATCGCGAGCTTGTCCTGCTGCTCCAACACAAGCTACCTTAAGAGCCGGTACGATGCGGGCAATGGGTGAAGTTCGTCAGGAGTACTGCATAAAAAAAACGAGTGTGTTGTCGTGGCAGTTGGTGATCAAAGAAATAAAACAAAATAAAATCAATAAATAATAATGTCATAGACCTAAAGCCATAACTTTGAAGTCATAATGCATTGCAAGTGTTATTAGGGAATGTTGTGCTGTGTTTTCAAGCGCTTCAATGTGCTGCTCTGCAAGGTTTGGAGACAGCGGGTGCGTTCACGGAGATCAAGAGCAGCCGGAGATCAAGAGCAGCCGCCGCAGGGGAGGGATACCATGGTAAATAGGTTACCTATTTACCTATTTTTGTTTCGGCGAACGGTTTTGGTGAGCAATAATGCAGGAAAGCAGCGGGCGGGATGGCGAGCTTGTCCTGCTGCTCCAACACAAGCTACCTTAAGAGCCGGTACGATGCGGGCAATGGGTGAAGTTCGTCAGGAGTACTGCATAAAAAAACGAGTGTGTTGTCGTGGCAGTTGGTGATCAAAGAAATAAAACAAAATAAAATCAATATATAATAATGTCATAGACCTAAATCCATTCCTTTGAAGTCATAATGCATTGCAAGTGTTATTAGGGAATGTTGTGCTGTGTTTTCAAGCGCTTCAGTGTGCTGCTCTGCAAGGTTTGGAGACAGAGGGAGCGTTCACGGAGATCAAGAGCAGCCGGAGATCAAGAGCAGCCGCCGCAGGGGACGGATACCATGGTAAATAGGTTACCTATTTACCTATTTTTGTTTCGGCGAACGGTTTTGGTGAGCAATAATGCAGGAAAGCAGCGGGCGGGATGGCGAGCTTGTCCTGCTGCTCCAACACAAGCTACCTTAAGAGCCGGTACGATGCGGGCAATGGGTGAAGTTCATCAGGAGTACTGCATAAAAAATACGAGTGTGTTGTCGTGGCAGTTGGTGATCAAAGAAATAAAACAAAATAAAATCAATAAATAATAATGTCATAGACATAAAGCCATACCTTTGAAGTCATAATGCATTGCAAGTGTTATTAGGGAATGTTGTGCTGTGTTTTCAAGCGCTTCAATGTGCTGCTCTGCAAGGTTTGGAGACAGCGCGTGCATTCACGGAGATCAAGACAAGCCGGAGATCAAGAGCAGCCGCCGCAGGGGAGGGATACCATGGTAAATAGGTTACCTATTTACCATGGTATCTCTCCCCTGGGTGCGTTGTGTTTTGGTGAGCAATAATGCAGGAAAGCAGCGGGCGGGATGGCGAGCTTGTCCTGCTGCTCCAACACAAGCTACCTTAAGAGCCGGTACGATGCGGGCAATGGGTGAAGTTCGTCAGGAGTACTGCATAAAAAAACGAGTGTGTTGTCGTGGCAGTTGGTGATCAAAGAAAAAAAAACAAAATAAAATCAATAAATAATAATGTCATAGACTTAAAGTCATACCTTTGAAGTCATAATGCATTGCAAGTGTTATTAGGGAATGTTGTGCTGTGTTTTCAAGCGCTTCAATGTGCTGCTCTGCAAGGCTTGGAGGCAGCGCGTGCGTTCACGGAGATCAAGAGCAACCGGAGATCAAGAGCAGCCGCCGCAGGGGAGGGATACCATGGTAAATAGGTTACCTATTTACCATGGTATCTCTCCCCTGGGTGCGTTGTGTTTTGGTGAGCAATAATGCAGGAAAGCAGCGGGCGGGATGGCGAGCTTGTCCTGCTGCTCCAACACAAGCTACCTTAAGAGCCGGTACGATGCGGGCAATGGGTGAAGTTCGTCAGGAATACTGCATAAAAAATACGAGTGTGTTGTCGTGGCAGTTGGTGATCAAAGAAATAAAACAAAATAAAATCAATAAATAATAATGTCATAGACCTAAAGCCATACCTTTGAAGTCATAATGCATTGCAAGTGTTATTAGGGAATGTTGTGCTGTGTTTTCAAGCGCTTCAATGTGCTGCTCTGCAAGGTTTGGAGACAGCGGGTGCATTCACGGAGATCAAGAGCAGCCGGAGATCAAGAGCAGCCGCCGCAGGGGAGGGATACCATGGTAAATAGGTTACCTATTTACCTATTTCTGTTTCGGCGAACGGTTTTGGTGAGCAGTAATGCAGGAAAGCAGCGGGCAGGATGGCGAGCTTGTCCTGCTGCTCCAACACAAGCTACCTTAAGAGCCGGTACTATGCGGGCAATGGGTGAAGTTCGTCAGGAGTACTGCATAAAAAAACGAGTGTGTTGTCGTGGCAGTTGGTGATCAAAGAAATAAAACAAAATAAAATCAATAAATAATAATGTCATAGACATAAAGTCATACCTTTGAAGTCATAATGCATTGCAAGTGTTATTAGGGAATGTTGTGCTGTGTTTTCAAGCGCTTCAATGTGCTGCTCTGCAAGGTTTGGAGACAGCGGGTGCGTTCACGGAGATCAAGAGCAGCCGGAGATCAAGAGCAGCCGCCGCAGGGGAGGGATACCATGGTAAATAGGTTACCTATTACCATGGTATCTCTCCCCTGGGTGCGTTGTGTTTTGGTGAGCAATAATGCAGGAAAGCAGCGGGCGGGATGGCGAGCTTGTCCTGCTGCTCCAACACAAGCTACCTTATGAGCCGGTACGATGCGGGCAATGGGTGAAGTTCGTCAGGAGTACTGCATAAAAAATACGAGTGTGTTGTCGTGGCAGTTGGTGATCAAAGAAATAAAACAAAATAAAATCAATAAATAATAATGTCATAGACCTAAAGTCATACCTTTGAAGTCATAATGCATTACAAGTGTTATTAGGGAATGTTGTGCTGTGTTTTCAATCGCTTCAATGTGCTGCTCTGCAAGGTTTGGAGACAGCGGGTGCGTTCACGGAGATCAAGAGCAGCCGGAGATCAAGAGCAGCCGCCGCAGGGGAGGGATACCATGGTAAATAGGTTACCTATTTACCATGGTAACTCTCCCCTGGGTGCGTTGTATTTTGGTGAGCAATAATGCAAGAAAGCAGCGGGCGGGATGGCGAGCTTGTCCTGCTGCTCCATCACAAGCTACCTTAAGAGCCGGTACGATGCGGGCAATGGGTGAAGTTCGTAAGGAGTACTGCATAAAAAAACGAGTGTGTTGTCGTGGCAGTTGGTGATCAAAGAAATAAAACAAAATAAAATCAATAAATAATAATGTCATAAACCTAAAGCCATACCTTTGAAGTCATAATGCATTGCAAGTGTTATTAGGGAATGTTGTGCTGTGTTTTCAAGCGCTTCAATGTGCTGCTCTGCAAGGTTTGGAGACAGCGGGCGCGTTCACGGAGATCAAGAGCAGCCGGAGATCAAGAGCAGCCGCCGCAGGGGAGGGATACCATGGTAAATAGGTTACCTATTTACCATGGTATCTCTCCCCTGGGTGCATTGTGTTTTGGTGAGCAATAATGCAGGAAAGCAGCGGGTGGGATGGTGAGCGTGTCCTGCTGCTCCAACACAAGCTACCTTAAGAGCCGGTACGATGCGGGCAATGGGTGAAGTTCGTCAGGAGTACTGCATAAAAAAAAACGAGTGTGTTGTCGTGGCAGTTGGTGATCAAAGAAATAAAACAAAATAAAATCAATAAATAATAATGTCATAGACCTAAAGTCATACCTTTGAAGTCATAATGCATTGCAAGTGTTATTAGGGAATGTTGTGCTGTGTTTTCAAGCGCTTCAATGTGCTGCTCTGCAAGGTTTGGAGACAGCGGGTGCGTTCACGGAGATCAAGAGCAGCCGGAGATCAAGAGCAGCCGCCGCAGGGGAGGGATACCATGGTAAATAGGTTACCTATTTACCATGGTATCTCTCCCCTGGGTGCGTTGTGTTTTGGTGAGCAATAATGCAGGAAAGCAGCGGGCGGGATGGCGAGCTTGTCCTGCTGCTCCAACACAAGCTACCTTAAGAGCCGGTACGATGCGGGCATTGGGTAAAGTTCTTCAGGAGTACTGCATATAAAAAAACGAGAGTGTTGTCGTGGCAGTTGGTGATCAAAGAAATAAAACAAAATAAAATCAATAAATAATAATGTCATAGACCTAAAGCCATACCTTTGAAGTCATAATGCATTGCAAGTGTTATTAGGGAATGTTGTGCTGTGTTTTCAAGCGCTTCAATGTGCTGCTCTGCAAGGTTTGGAGACAGCGGGTGCGAACACGGAGATCAAGAGCAGCCGGCGCAAAACAAAAGGCACCCAGGGGAGAGATACCATGGTAAATAGGTTACCTATTTACCTATTTTTGTTTCGGCGAACGGTTTTGGTGAGCAATAATGCAGTAAAGCAGCGGGCGGGATGGCGAGCTTGTCCTGCTGCTCCAACACAAGCTACCTTAAGAGCCGGTACGATGCGGGCAATGGGTGAAGTTCGTCAGGAGTACTGCATAAAAAATACGAGTGTGTTGTCGTGGCAGTTGGTGATCAAAGAAATAAAACAAAATAAAATCAATAAATAATAATGTCATAGACCTAAAGCCATACCTTTGAAGTCATAATGCATTGCAAGTGTTATTAGGGAATGTTGTGCTGTGTTTTCAAGCGCTTCAATGTGCTGCTCTGCAAGGTTTGGAGACAGCGGGTGCGTTCACGGAGATCAAGAGCAGCCGGAGATCAAGAGCAGCCGCCGCAGGGGAGGGATACCATGGTAAATAGGTTACCTATTTACCATGGTATCTCTCCCCTGGGTGCGTTGTGTTTTGGAGAGCAATAATGCAGGAAAGCAGCGGGCGGGATGGCGAGCTTGTCCTGCTGCTCCAACACAAGCTACCTTAAGAGCCGGTACGATGCGGGCAATGGGTGAAGTTCGTCAGGAGTACTGCATAAAAAAAACGAGTGTGTTGTCGTGGCAGTTGGTGATCAAAGAAAAAAAAAAAAAAAAAAATCAATAAATAATACAGTCATAGACTTAAAGTCATACCTTTGAAGTCATAATGCATTGCAAGTGTTATTAGGGAATGTTGTGCTGTGTTTTCAAGCGCTTCAATGTGCTGCTCTGCAAGGTTTGGAGACAGCGGGTGCGTTCACGGAGATCAAGAGCAGCCGGAGATCAAGAGCAGCCGCCGCAGGGGAGGGATACCATGGTAAATAGGTTACCTATTTACCATGGTATCTCTCCCCTGGGTGCGTTGTGTTTTGGAGAGCAATAATGCAGGAAAGCAGCGGGCGGGATGGCGAGCTTGTCCTGCTGCTCCAACACAAGCTACCTTAAGAGCCGGTACGATGCGGGCAATGGGTGAAGTTCGTCAGGAGTACTGCATAAAAAAAACGAGTGTGTTGTCGTGGCAGTTGGTGATCAAAGAAAAAAAAAAAAAAAAAATCAATAAATAATACAGTCATAGACTTAAAGTCATACCTTTGAAGTCATAATGCATTGCAAGTGTTATTAGGGAATGTTGTGCTGTGTTTTCAAGCGCTTCAATGTGCTGCTCTGCAAGGTTTGGAGACAGCGGGTGCGTTCACGGAGATCAAGAGCAGCCGGAGATCAAGAGCAGCCGCCGCAGGGGAGGGATACCATGGTAAATAGGTTACCTATTTACCATGGTAACTCTCCCCTGGGTGCGTTGTATTTTGGTGAGCAATAATGCAGGAAAGCAGCGGGCGGGATGGCGAGCTTGTCCTGCTGCTCCTACACAAGCTACCTTAAGAGCCAGTACGATGCGGGCAATGGGTGAAGTTCGTCAGGAGTACTGCATAAAAAATACGAGTGTGTTGTCGTGGCAGTTGGTGATCAAAGAAATAAAACAAAATAAAATCAATAAATAATAATGTCATAGACCTAAAGCCATACCTTTGAAGTCATAATGCATTGCAAGTGTTATTAGGGAATGTTGTGCTGTGTTTTCAAGCACTTCAATGTGCTGCTCTGCAAGGTTTGGAGACAGCGGGTGCGTTCACGGAGATCAAGAGCAGCCGGAGATCAAGAGCAGCCGCAGCAGGGTAGGGATACCATGGTAAATAGGTTACCTATTTACCTATTTTTGTTTCGGCGAACGGTTTTGGTGAGCAATAATGCAGGAAAGCAGCGGGCGGGATGGCGAGCTTGTCCTGCTGCTCCAACACAAGCTACCTTAAGAGCCGGTACGATGCGGGCAATGGGTGAAGTTCGTCAGGAGTACTGCATAAAAAATACGAGTGTGTTGTCGTGGCAGTTGGTGATCAAAGAAATAAAACAAAATAAAATCAATAAATAATAATGTCATAGACTTAAAGTCATACCTTTGAAGTCATAATGCATTGCAAGTGTTATTAGGGAATGTTGTGCTGTGTTTTCAAGCGCTTCAATGTGCTGCTCTGCAAGGTTTGGAGACAGCGGGTGCGTTCACGGAGATCATGAGCAGCCGGAGATCAAGAGCAGCCGCCGCAGGGGAGGGATACCATGGTAAATAGGTTACCTATTTACCATGGTATCTCTCCCCTGGGTGCGTTGTGTTTTGGTGAGCAATAATGCAGGAAAGCAGCGGGCGGGATGGCGAGCTTGTCCTGCTGCTCCAACACAAGCTACCTTAAGAGCCGGTACGATGCGGGCAATGGGTGAAGTTCGTCAGGAGTACTGCATAAAAAATACGAGTGTGTTGTCGTGGCAGTTGGTGATCAAAGAAATAAAACAAAATAAAATCAATAAATAATAATGTCATAGACCTAAAGCCATACCTTTGAAGTCATAATGCATTGCAAGTGTTATTAGGGAATGTTGTGCTGTGTTTTCAAGCGCTTCAATGTGCTGCTCTGCAAGGTTTGGAGACAGCGGGTGCGTTCACTGAGATCAAGAGCAGCCGGCGCAAAACAAAAGGCACCCAGGGGAGAGATACCATGGTAAATAGGTTACCTATTTACCTTTTTTTGTTTCGGCGAACGGTTTTGGTGAGCAATAATGCAGGAAAGCAGCGGGCGGGATGGCGAGCTTGTCCTGCTGCTCCAACACAAGCTACCTTAAGAGCCGGTACGATGCGGGCAATGGGTGAAGTTCGTCAGGAGTACTGCATAAAAAATACGAGTGTGTTGTCGTGGCAGTTGGTGATCAAAGAAATAAAACAAAATAAAATCAATAAATAATAATGTCATAGACCTAAAGCCATACCTTTGAAGTCATAATGCATTGCAAGTGTTATTAGGGAATGTTGTGCTGTGTTTTCAAGCGCTTCAATGTGCTGCTCTGCAAGGTTTGGAGACAGCGTGTGCGTTCACGGAGATCAAGAGCAGCCGGAGATCAAGAGCAGCCGCCGCAGGGGAGGGATACCATGGTAAATAGGTTACCTATTTACCATGGTATCTCTCCCCTGGGTGCGTTGTGTTTTGGTGAGCAATAATGCAGGAAAGCAGCGGGCGGGATGGCGAGCTTGTCCTGCTGCTCCAACACAAGCTACCTTAAGAGCCGTTACGATGCGGGCAATGGGTGAAGTTCGTCAGGAGTACTGCATAAAAAATACGAGTGTGTTGTCGTGGCAGTTGGTGATCAAAGAAATAAAACAAAATAAAATCAATAAATAATAATGTCATAGACCTAAAGCCATACCTTTGAAGTCATAATGCATTGCAAGTGTTATTAGGGAATGTTGTGCTGTGTTTTCAAGCGCTTCAATGTGCTGCTCTGCAAGGTTTGGAGACAGCGGGTGCGTTCACTGAGATCAAGAGCAGCCGGCGCAAAACAAAAGGCACCCAGGGGAGAGATACCATGGTAAATAGGTTACCTATTTACCTATTTTTGTTTCGGCGAACGGTTTTGGTGAGCAATAATGCAGGAAAGCAGCGGGCGGGATGGCGAGCTTGTCCTGCTGCTCCAACACAAGCTACCTTAAGAGCCGGTACGATGCGGGCAATGGGTGAAGTTCGTCAGGAGTACTGCATAAAAAATACGAGTGTGTTGTCGTGGCAGTTGGTGATCAAAGAAATAAAACAAAATAAAATCAATAAATAATAATGTCATAGACCTAAAGCCATACCTTTGAAGTCATAATGCATTGCAAGTGTTATTAGGGAATGTTGTGCTGTGTTTTCAAGCGCTTCAATGTGCTGCTCTGCAAGGTTTGGAGACAGCGTGTGCGTTCACGGAGATCAAGAGCAGCCGGAGATCAAGAGCAGCCGCCGCAGGGGAGGGATACCATGGTAAATAGGTTACCTATTTACCATGGTATCTCTCCCCTGGGTGCGTTGTGTTTTGGTGAGCAATAATGCAGGAAAGCAGCGGGCGGGATGGCGAGCTTGTCCTGCTGCTCCAACACAAGCTACCTTAAGAGCCGTTACGATGCGGGCAATGGGTGAAGTTCGTCAGGAGTACTGCATAAAAAATACGAGTGTGTTGTCGTGGCAGTTGGTGATCAAAGAAATAAAACAAAATAAAATCAATAAATAATAATGTCATAGACCTAAAGCCATACCTTTGAAGTCATAATGCATTGCAAGTGTTATTAGGGAATGTTGTGCTGTGTTTTCAAGCGCTTCAATGTGCTGCTCTGCAAGGTTTGGAGACAGCGGGTGCGTTCACTGAGATCAAGAGCAGCCGGCGCAAAACAAAAGGCACCCAGGGGAGAGATACCATGGTAAATAGGTTACCTATTTACCTATTTTTGTTTCGGCGAACGGTTTTGGTGAGCAATAATGCAGGAAAGCAGCGGGCGGGATGGCGAGCTTGTCCTGCTGCTCCAACACAAGCTACCTTAAGAGCCGGTACGATGCGGGCAATGGGTGAAGTTCGTCAGGAGTACTGCATAAAAAATACGAGTGTGTTGTCGTGGCAGTTGGTGATCAAAGAAATAAAACATTATAAAATCAATAAATAATAATGTCATAGACCTAAAGCCATACCTTTGAAGTCATAATGCATTGCAAGTGTTATTAGGGAATGTTGTGCTGTGTTTTCAAGCGCTTCAATGTGCTGCTCTGCAAGGTTTGGAGACAGCGGGTGCGTTCACGGAGATCATGAGCAGCCGGAGATCAAGAGCAGCCGCCGCAGGGGAGGGATACCATGGTAAATAGGTTACCTATTTACCATGGTATCTCTCCCCTGGGTGCGTTGTGTTTTCGTGAGCAATAATGCAGGAAAGCAGCGGGCGGGATGGCGAGCTTGTCCTGCTGCTCCAACACAAGCTACCTTAAGAGCCGGTACGATGCGGGCAATGGGTGAAGTTCGTCAGGAGTACTGCATAAAAAAAACGAGTGTGTTGTCGTGGCAGTTGGTGATCAAAGAAATAAAACAAAATAAAATCAATAAATAATAATGTCATAGACTTAAAGTCATACCTTTGAAGTCATAATGCATTTCAAGTGTTATTAGGGAATGTTGTGCTGTGTTTTCAAGCGCTTCAATGTGCTGCTCTGCAAGGTTTGGAGACAGCGGGTGCGTTCACGGAGATCAAGAGCAGCCGGAGATCAAGAGCAGCCGCCGCAGTTGAGGGATACCATGGTAAATAGGTTACCTATTTACCATGGTATCTCTCCCCTGGGTGCGTTGTGTTTTCGTGAGCAATAATGCAGGAAAGCAGCGGGCGGGATGGCGAGCTTGTCCTGCTGCTCCAACACAAGCTACCTTAAGAGCCGGTACGATGCGGGCAATGGGTGAAGTTCGTCAGGAGTACTGCATAAAAAATACGAGTGTGTTGTCGTGGCAGTTGGTGATCAAAGAAATAAAACAAAATAAAATCAATTAATAATAATGTCATAGACCTAAAGCCATACCTTTGAAGTCATAATGCATTGCAAGTGTTATTAGGGAATGTTGTGCTGTGTTTTCAAGCGCTTCAATGTGCTGCTCTGCAAGGTTTGGAGACAGCGGGTGCGTTCACGGAGATCAAGAGCAGCCGGAGATCAAGAGCAGCCGCAGCAGGGTAGGGATACCATGGTAAATAGGTTACCTATTTACCTATTTTTGTTTCGGCGAACGGTTTTGGTGAGCAATAATGCAGGAAAGCAGCGGGCGGGATGGCGAGCTTGTCCTGCTGCTCCAACACAAGCTACCTTAAGAGCCGGTACGATGCGGGCAATGGGTGAAGTTCGTCAGGAGTACTGCATAAAAAATACGAGTGTGTTGTCGTGGCAGTTGGTGATCAAAGAAATAAAACAAAATAAAATCAATTAATAATAATGTCATAGACCTAAAGCCATACCTTTGAAGTCATAATGCATTGCAAGTGTTATTAGGGAATGTTGTGCTGTGTTTTCAAGCGCTTCAATGTGCTGCTCTGCAAGGTTTGGAGACAGCGGGTGCGTTCACGGAGATCAAGAGCAGCCGGAGATCAAGAGCAGCCGCAGCAGGGTAGGGATACCATGGTAAATAGGTTACCTATTTACCTATTTTTGTTTCGGCGAACGGTTTTGGTGAGCAATAATGCAGGAAAGCAGCGGGCGGGATGGCGAGCTTATCCTGCTGCTCCAACACAAGCTACCTTAAGAGCCGGTACGATGCGGGCAATGGGTGAAGTTCATCAGGAGTACTGCATAAAAAATACGAGTGTGTTGTCGTGGCAGTTGGTGATCAAAGAAATAAAACAAAATAAAATCAATAAATAATAATGTCATAGACCTAAAGCCATACCTTTGAAGTCATAATGCATTGCAAGTGTTATTAGGGAATGTTGTGCTGTGTTTTCAAGCGCTTCAATGTGCTGCTCTGCAAGGTTTGGAGACAGCGCGTGCGTTCACGGAGATCAAGAGCAACCGGAGATCAAGAGCAGCCGCCGCAGGGCAGGGATACCGGGTGCGTTGTGTTTTGGTGAGCAATAATGCAGGAAAGCAGCGGGCGGGATGGCGAGCTTGTCCTGCTGCTCCAACACAAGCTACCTTAAGAGCCGGTACGATGCGGGCAATGGGTGAAGTTCGTCAGGAGTACTGCATAAAAAATACGAGTGTGTTGTCGTGGCAGTTGGTGATCAAAGAAATAAAACAAAATAAAATAAATAAATAATAATGTCATAGACCTAAAGCCATACCTTTGAAGTCATAATGCATTGCAAGTGTTATTAGGGAATGTTGTGCTGTGTTTTCAAGCGCTTCGATGTGCTGCTCTGCAAGGTTTGGAGACAGCGGGTGCGTTCACTGAGATCAAGAGCAGCCGGCGCAAAACAAAAGGCACCCAGGGGAGAGATACCATGGTAAATAGGTTACCTATTTACCTATTTTTGTTTCGGCGAACGGTTTTGGTTAGCAATAATGCAGGAAAGCAGCGGGCGGGATGGCGAGCTTGTCCTGCTGCTCCAACACAAGCTACCTTAAGAGCCGGTACGATGCGGGCAATGGGTGAAGTTCGTCAGGAGTACTGCATAAAAAATACGAGTGTGTTGTCGTGGCAGTTGGTGATCAAAGAAATAAAACAAAATAAAATCAATAAATAATAATGTCATAGACCTAAAGCCATACCTTTGAAGTCATAATGCATTTCAAGTGTTATTAGGGAATGTTGTGCTGTGTTTTCAAGCGCTTCAATGTGCTGCTCTGCAAGGTTTGGAGACAGCGGGTGCGTTCACTGAGATCAAGAGAAGCCGGCGCAAAACAAAAGGCACCCAGGGGAGAGATACCATGGTAAATAGGTTACCTATTTACCTATTTTTGTTTCGGCGAACGGTTTTGGTGAGCTATAATGCAGGAAAGCAGCGGGCGGGATGGCGAGCTTGTCCTGCTGCTCCAACACAAGCTACCTTAAGTGCCGGTACGATGCGGGCAATGGGTGAAGTTCGTCAGGAGTACTGCATAAAAAAACGAGTGTGTTGTCGTGGCAGTTGGTGATCAAAGAAATAAAACAAAATAAAATCAATAAATAATAATGTCATAGACCTAAAGCCATACCTTTGAAGTCATAATGCATTGCAAGTGTTATTAGGGAATGTTGTGCTGTGTTTTCAAGCGCTTCAATGTGCTGCTCTGCAAGGTTTGGAGACAGCGGGTGCGTTCACGGAGATCATGAGCAGCCGGAGATCAAGAGCAGCCGCCGCAGGGGAGGGATACCATGGTAAATAGGTTACCTTATAATAATTTACCATGGTATCTCTCCCCTGGGTGCGTTGTGTTTTCGTGAGCAATAATGCAGGAAAGCAGCGGGCGGGATGGCGAGCTTGTCCTGCTGCTCCAACACAAGCTACCTTAGAGCCGGTACGATGCGGGCAATGGGTGAAGTTCGTCAGGAGTACTGCATAAAAAAACGAGTGTGTTGTCGTGGCAGTTGGTGATCAAAGAAATAAAACAAAATAAAATCAATAAATAATAATGTCATAGACTTAAAGTCATACCTTTGAAGTCATAATGCATTGCAAGTGTTATTAGGGAATGTTGTGCTGTGTTTTCAAGCGCTTCAATGTGCTGCTCTGCAAGGTTTGGAGACAGCGGGTGCGTTCACGGAGATCAAGAGCAGCCGGCGCGAAACAAAAGGCACCCAGGGGAGAGATACCATGGTAAATAGGTTACCTATTTACCTATTTTTGTTTCGGCGAACGGTTTTGGTGAGCAATAATGCAGGAAAGCAGCGGGCGGGATGGCGAGCTTGTCCTGCTGCTCCAACACAAGCTACCTTAAGAGCCGGTACGATGCGGGCAATGGGTGAAGTTCGTCAGGAGTACTGCATAAAAAAAACGAGTGTGTTGTCGTGGCAGTTGGTGATCAAAGAAATAAAACAAAATAAAATCAATAAATAATAATGTCATAGACTTAAAGTCATACCTTTGAAGTCATAATGCATTGCAAGTGTTATTAGGGAATGTTGTGCTGTGTTTTCAAGCGCTTCAATGTGCTGCTCTGCAAGGTTTGGAGACAGCGGGTGCGTTCACGGAGATCATGAGCAGCCGGAGATCAAGAGCAGCCGCCGCAGGGGAGGGATACCATGGTAAATAGGTTACCTATTTACCATGGTATCTCTCCCCTGGGTGCGTTGTGTTTTCGTGAGCAATAATGCAGGAAAGCAGCGGGCGGGATGGCGAGCTTGTCCTGCTGCTCCAACACAAGCTACCTTAAGAGCCGGTACGATGCGGGCAATGGGTGAAGTTCGTCAGGAGTACTGCATAAAAAAACGAGTGTGTTGTCGTGGCAGTTGGTGATCAAAGAAATAAAACAAAATAAAATCAATAAATAATAATGTCATAGACTTAAAGTCATACCTTTGAAGTCATAATGCATTGCAAGTGTTATTAGGGAATGTTGTGCTGTGTTTTCAAGCGCTTCAATGTGCTGCTCTGCAAGGTTTGGAGACAGCGGGTGCGTTCACGGAGATCATGAGCAGCCGGAGATCAAGAGCAGCCGCCGCAGGGGAGGGATACCATGGTAAATAGGTTACCTATTTACCATGGTATCTCTCCCCTGGGTGCGTTGTGTTTTCGTGAGCAATAATGCAGGAAAGCAGCGGGCGGGATGGCGAGCTTGTCCTGCTGCTCCAACACAAGCTACCTTAGAGCCGGTACGATGCGGGCAATGGGTGAAGTTCGTCAGGAGTACTGCATAAAAAAACGAGTGTGTTGTCGTGGCAGTTGGTGATCAAAGAAATAAAACAAAATAAAATCAATAAATAATAATGTCATAGACTTAAAGTCATACCTTTGAAGTCATAATGCATTGCAAGTGTTATTAGGGAATGTTGTGCTGTGTTTTCAAGCGCTTCAATGTGCTGCTCTGCAAGGTTTGGAGACAGCGGGTGCGTTCACGGAGATCATGAGCAGCCGGAGATCAAGAGCAGCCGCCGCAGGGGAGGGATACCATGGTAAATAGGTTACCTATTTACCATGGTATCTCTCCCCTGGGTGCGTTGTGTTTTCGTGAGCAATAATGCAGGAAAGCAGCGGGCGGGATGGCGAGCTTGTCCTGCTGCTCCAACACAAGCTACCTTAAGAGCCGGTACGATGCGGGCAATGGGTGAAGTTCGTCAGGAGTACTGCATAAAAAAACGAGTGTGTTGTCGTGGCAGTTGGTGATCAAAGAAATAAAACAAAATAAATAATAATGTCATAGACTTAAAGTCATACCTTTGAAGTCATAATGCATTGCAAGTGTTATTAGGGAATGTTGTGCTGTGTTTTCAAGCGCTTCAATGTGCTGCTCTGCAAGGTTTGGAGACAGCGGGTGCGTTCACGGAGATCATGAGCAGCCGGAGATCAAGAGCAGCCGCCGCAGGGGAGGTATATCTCTCCCCTGGGTGCGTTGTGTTTTCGTGAGCAATAATGCAGGAAAGCAGCGGGCGGGATGGCGAGCTTGTCCTGCTGCTCCAACACAAGCTACCTTAAGAGCCGGTACTATGCGGGCAATGGGTGAAGTTCGTCAGGAGTACTGCATAAAAAAACGAGTGTGTTGTCGTGGCAGTTGGTGATCAAAGAAATAAAACACAATAAAATCAATAAATAATAATGTCATAGACTTAAAGTCATACCTTTGAAGTCATAATGCATTGCAAGTGTTATTAGGGAATGTTGTGCTGTGTTTTCAAGCGCTTCAATGTGCTGCTCTGCAAGGCTTGGAGACAGCGCGTGCGTTCACGGAGATCAAGATCAGCCGGAGATCAAGAGCAGCCGCCGCAGGGGAGGGATACCATGGTAAATAGGTTACCTATTTACCATGGTATCTCTCCCCTGGGTGCGTTGTGTTTTGGTGAGCAATAATGCAGGAAAGCAGTGGGCGGGATGGCGAGCTTGTCCTGCTGCTCCAACACAAGCTACCTTAAGAGCCGGTACGATGCGGGCAATGGGTGAAGTTCATCAGGAGTACTGCATAAAAAATACGAGTGTGTTGTCGTGGCAGTTGGTGATCAAAGAAAAAAAAACAAAATAAAATCAATAAATAATAATGTCATAGACTTAAAGTCATACCTTTGAAGTCATAATGCATTGCAAGTGTTATTAGGGAATGTTGTGCTGTGTTTTCAAGCGCTTCAATGTGCTGCTCTGCAAGGTTTGGAGACAGCGGGTGCGTTCACGGAGATCAAGAGCAGCCGGAGATCAAGAGCAGCCGCCGCAAGGGAGGGATACCATGGTAAATAGGTTACCTATTTACCATGGTATATCTCCCCTGGGTGCGTTGTGTTTTGGTGAGCAATAATGCAGGAAAGCAGCGGGCGGGATGGCGAGCTTGTCCTGCTGCTCCATCACAAGCTACCTTAAGAGCCGGTACGATTCGGGCAATGGGTGAAGTTTGTCAGGAGTACTGCATAAAAAAAACGAGTGTGTTGTCGTGGCAGTTGGTGATCAAAGAAATAAAACAAAATAAAATCAATAAATAATAATGTCATAGACTTAAAGTCATACCTTTGAAGTCATAATGCATTGCAAGTGTTATTAGGGAATGTTGTGCTGTGTTTTCAAGCGCTTCAATGTGCTGCTCTGCAAGGTTTGGAGACAGCGGGTGCGTTCTAGGAGATCATGAGCAGCCGGAGATCAAGAGCAGCCGCCGCAGGGGAGGGATACCATGGTAAATAGGTTACCTATTTACCATGGTATCTCTCCCCTGGGTGCGTTGTGTTTTCGTGAGCAATAATGCAGGAAAGCAGCGGGCGGGATGGCGAGCTTGTCCTGCTGCTCCAACACAAGCTACCTTAGAGCCGGTACGATGCGGGCAATGGGTGAAGTTCGTCAGGAGTACTGCATAAAAAAAACGAGTGTGTTGTCGTGGCAGTTGGTGATCAAAGAAATAAAACAAAATAAAATCAATAAATAATAATAATGTCATAGACTTAAAGTCATACCTTTGAAGTCATAATGCATTGCAAGTGTTATTAGGGAATGTTGTGCTGTGTTTTCAAGCGCTTCAATGTGCTGCTCTGCAAGGATTGGAGACAGCGGGTGCGTTCACGGAGATCATGAGCAGCCGGAGATCAAGAGCAGCCGCCGCAGGGGAGGGATACCATGGTAAATAGGTTACCTATTTACCATGGTATCTCTCCCCTGGGTGCGTTGTGTTTTCGTGAGCAATAATGCAGGAAAGCAGCGGGCGGGATGGCGAGCTTGTCCTGCTGCTCCAACACAAGCTACCTTAAGAGCCGGTACGATGCGGGCAATGGGTGAAGTTCGTCAGGAGTACTGCATAAAAAAACGAGTGTGTTGTCGTGGCAGTTGGTGATCAAAGAAATAAAACAAAATAAATAATAATGTCATAGACTTAAAGTCATACCTTTGAAGTCATAATGCATTGCAAGTGTTATTAGGGAATGTTGTGCTGTGTTTTCAAGCGCTTCAATGTGCTGCTCTGCAAGGTTTGGAGACAGCGGGTGCGTTCACGGAGATCATGAGCAGCCGGAGATCAAGAGCAGCCGCCGCAGGGGAGGGATATCTCTCCCCTGGGTGCGTTGTGTTTTCGTGAGCAATAATGCAGGAAAGCAGCGGGCGGGATGGCGAGCTTGTCCTGCTGCTCCATCACAAGCTACCTTAAGAGCCGGTACGATTCGGGCAATGGGTGAAGTTCGTCAGGAGTACTGCATAAAAAAAACGAGTGTGTTGTCGTGGCAGTTGGTGATCAAAGAAATAAAACAAAATAAAATCAATAAATAATAATAATGTCATAGACTTAAAGTCATACCTTTGAAGTCATAATGCATTGCAAGTGTTATTAGGGAATGTTGTGCTGTGTTTTCAAGCGCTTCAATGTGCTGCTCTGCAAGGTTTGGAGACAGCGGGTGCGTTCACGGAGATCATGAGCAGCCGGAGATCAAGAGCAGCCGCCGCAGGGGAGGGATACCATGGTAAATAGGTTACCTATTTACCATGGTATCTCTCCCCTGGGTGCGTTGTGTTTTCGTGAGCAATAATGCAGGAAAGCAGCGGGCGGGATGGCGAGCTTGTCCTGCTGCTCCAACACAAGCTACCTTACGAGCCGGTACGATGCGGGCAATGGGTGAAGTTCGTCAGGAGTACTGCGTAAAAAAAACGAGTGTGTTGTCGTGGCAGTTGGTGATCAAAGAAATAAAACAAAATAAAATCAATAAATAATAATGTCATAGACTTAAAGTCATACCTTTGAAGTCATAATGCATTGCAAGTGTTATTAGGGAATGTTGTGCTGTGTTTTCAAGCGCTTCAATGTGCTGCTCTGCAAGGTTTGGAGACAGCGGGTGCGTTCACGGAGATCATGAGCAGCCGGAGATCAAGAGCAGCCGCCGCAGGGGAGGGATATCATGGTAAATAGGTTAGGATACCATGGTATCTCTCCCCTGGGTGCGTTGTGTTTTCGTGAGCAATAATGCAGGAAAGCAGCGGGCGGGATGGCGAGCTTGTCCTGCTGCTCCATCACAAGCTACCTTAAGAGCCGGTACGATTCGGGCAATGGGTGAAGTTCGTTAGGAGTACTGCATAAAAAAAACGAGTGTGTTGTCGTGGCAGTTGGTGATCAAAGAAATAAAACAAAATAAAATCAATAAATAATAATGTCATAGACTTAAAGTCATACCTTTGAAGTCATAATGCATTGCAAGTGTTATTAGGGAATGTTGTGCTGTGTTTTCAAGCGCTTCAATGTGCTGCTCTGCAAGGTTTGGAGACAGCGGGTGCGTTCTAGGAGATCATGAGCAGCCGGAGATCAAGAGCAGCCGCCGCAGGGGAGGGATACCATGGTAAATAGGTTACCTATTTACCATGGTATCTCTCCCCTGGGTGCGTTGTGTTTTCGTGAGCAATAATGCAGGAAAGCAGCGGGCGGGATGGCGAGCTTGTCCTGCTGCTCCAACACAAGCTACCTTAAGAGCCGGTACGATGCGGGCAATGGGTGAAGTTCGTCAGGAGTACTGCATAAAAAAACGAGTGTGTTGTCGTGGCAGTTGGTGATCAAAGAAATAAAACAAAATAAAATCAATAAATAATAATGTCATAGACTTAAAGTCATACCTTTGAAGTCATAATGCATTGCAAGTGTTATTAGGGAATGTTGTGCTGTGTTTTCAAGCGCTTCAATGTGCTGCTCTGCAAGGTTTGGAGACAGCGGGTGCGTTCACGGAGATCATGAGCAGCCGGAGATCAAGAGCAGCCGCCGCAGGGGAGGGATATCATGGTAAATAGGTTACCATGGTAAATAGGTTACCTATTTACCATGGTATCTCTCCCCTGGGTGCGTTGTGTTTTCGTGAGCAATAATGCAGGAAAGCAGCGGGCGGGATGGCGAGCTTGTCCTGCTGCTCCAACACAAGCTACCTTAAGAGCCGGTACGATGCGGGCAATGGGTGAAGTTCGTCAGGAGTACTGCGTAAAAAAAACGAGTGTGTTGTCGTGGCAGTTGGTGATCAAAGAAATAAAACAAAATAAAATCAATAAATAATAATGTCATAGACTTAAAGTCATACCTTTGAAGTCATAATGCATTGCAAGTGTTATTAGGGAATGTTGTGCTGTGTTTTCAAGCGCTTCAATGTGCTGCTCTGCAAGGTTTGGAGACAGCGGGTGCGTTCACGGAGATCATGAGCAGCCGGAGATCAAGAGCAGCCGCCGCAGGGGAGGGATACCATGGTAAATAGGTTACATATTTACCATGGTATCTCTCCCCTGGGTGCGTTGTGTTTTCGTGAGCAATAATGCAGGAAAGCAGCGGGCGGGATGGCGAGCTTGTCCTGCTGCTCCAACACAAGCTACCTTAAGAGCCGGTACGATGCGGGCAATGGGTGAAGTTCGTCAGGAGTACTGCATAAAAAAACGAGTGTGTTGTCGTGGCAGTTGGTGATCAAAGAAATAAAACAAAATAAAATCAATAAATAATAATGTCATAGACTTAAAGTCATACCTTTGAAGTCATAATGCATTGCAAGTGTTATTAGGGAATGTTGTGCTGTGTTTTCAAGCGCTTCAATGTGCTGCTCTGCAAGGTTTGGAGACAGCGGGTGCGTTCACGGAGATCATGAGCAGCCGGAGATCAAGAGCAGCCGCCGCAGGGGAGGTATATCTCTCCCCTGGGTGCGTTGTGTTTTCGTGAGCAATAATGCAGGAAAGCAGCGGGCGGGATGGCGAGCTTGTCCTGCTGCTCCAACACAAGCTACCTTAAGAGCCGGTACGATGCGGGCAATGGGTGAAGTTCGTCAGGAGTACTGCATAAAAAAACGAGTGTGTTGTCGTGGCAGTTGGTGATCAAAGAAATAAAACAAAATAAAATCAATAAATAATAATAATGTCATAGACTTAAAGTCATACCTTTGAAGTCATAATGCATTGCAAGTGTTATTAGGGAATGTTGTGCTGTGTTTTCAAGCGCTTCAATGTGCTGCTCTGCAAGGTTTGGAGACAGCGGGTGCGTTCACGGAGATCATGAGCAGCCGGAGATCAAGAGCAGCCGCCGCAGGGGAGGGATACCATGGTAAATAGGTTACCTATTTACCATGGTATCTCTCCCCTGGGTGCGTTGTGTTTTCGTGAGCAATAATGCAGGAAAGCAGCGGGCGGGATGGCGAGCTTGTCCTGCTGCTCCAACACAAGCTACCTTAAGAGCCGGTACGATGCGGGCAATGGGTGAAGTTCGTCAGGAGTACTGCATATAAAAACGAGTGTGTTGTCGTGGCAGTTGGTGATCAAAGAAATAAAACAAAATAAATAATAATGTCATAGACTTAAAGTCATACCTTTGAAGTCATAATGCATTGCAAGTGTTATTAGGGAATGTTGTGCTGTGTTTTCAATCGCTTCAATGTGCTGCTCTGCAAGGTTTGGAGACAGCGGGTGCGTTCACGGAGATCATGAGCAGCCGGAGATCAAGAGCAGCCGCCGCAGGGGAGGGATACCATGGTAAATAGGTTACCATGGTAAATAGGTTACCTATTTACCATGGTATCTCTCCCCTGGGTGCGTTGTGTTTTCGTGAGCAATAATGCAGGAAAGCAGCGGGCGGGATGGCGAGCTTGTCCTGCTGCTCCAACACAAGCTACCTTAAGAGCCGGTACGATGCGGGCAATGGGTGAAGTTCGTCAGGAGTACTGCGTAAAAAAAACGAGTGTGTTGTCGTGGCAGTTGGTGATCAAAGAAATAAAACAAAATAAAATCAATAAATAATAATGTCATAGACTTAAAGTCATACCTTTGAAGTCATAATGCATTGCAAGTTTTATTAGGGAATGTTGTGCTGTGTTTTCAAGCGCTTCAATGTGCTGCTCTGCAAGGTTTGGAGACAGCGGGTGCGTTCACGGAGATCATGAGCAGCCGGAGATCAAGAGCAGCCGCCGCAGGGGAGGGATACCATGGTAAATAGGTTACATATTTACCATGGTATCTCTCCCCTGGGTGCGTTGTGTTTTCGTGAGCAATAATGCAGGAAAGCAGCGGGCGGGATGGCGAGCTTGTCCTGCTGCTCCAACACAAGCTACCTTAAGAGCCGGTACGATGCGGGCAATGGGTGAAGTTCGTCAGGAGTACTGCATAAAAAAACGAGTGTGTTGTCGTGGCAGTTGGTGATCAAAGAAATAAAACAAAATAAATAATAATGTCATAGACTTAAAGTCATACCTTTGAAGTCATAATGCATTGCAAGTGTTATTAGGGAATGTTGTGCTGTGTTTTCAAGCGCTTCAATGTGCTGCTCTGCAAGGTTTGGAGACAGCGGGTGCGTTCACGGAGATCATGAGCAGCCGGAGATCAAGAGCAGCCGCCGCAGGGGAGGTATATCTCTCCCCTGGGTGCGTTGTGTTTTCGTGAGCAATAATGCAGGAAAGCAGCGGGCGGGATGGCGAGCTTGTCCTGCTGCTCCAACACAAGCTACCTTAAGAGCCGGTACGATGCGGGCAATGGGTGAAGTTCGTCAGGAGTACTGCATAAAAAAACGAGTGTGTTGTCGTGGCAGTTGGTGATCAAAGAAATAAAACAAAATAAAATCAATAAATAATAATAATGTCATAGACTTAAAGTCATACCTTTGAAGTCATAATGCATTGCAAGTGTTATTAGGGAATGTTGTGCTGTGTTTTCAAGCGCTTCAATGTGCTGCTCTGCAAGGTTTGGAGACAGCGGGTGCGTTCACGGAGATCATGAGCAGCCGGAGATCAAGAGCAGCCGCCGCAGGGGAGGGATACCATGGTAAATAGGTTACCTATTTACCATGGTATCTCTCCCCTGGGTGCGTTGTGTTTTCGTGAGCAATAATGCAGGAAAGCAGCGGGCGGGATGGCGAGCTTGTCCTGCTGCTCCAACACAAGCTACCTTAAGAGCCGGTACGATGCGGGCAATGGGTGAAGTTCGTCAGGAGTACTGCATAAAAAAACGAGTGTGTTGTCGTGGCAGTTGGTGATCAAAGAAATAAAACAAAATAAAATCAATAAATAATAATGTCATAGACTTAAAGTCATACCTTTGAAGTCATAATGCATTGCAAGTGTTATTAGGGAATGTTGTGCTGTGTTTTCAAGCGCTTCAATGTGCTGCTCTGCAAGGTTTGGAGACAGCGGGTGCGTTCACGGAGATCATGAGCAGCCGGAGATCAAGAGCAGCCGCCGCAGGGGAGGGATACCATGGTAAATAGGTTACCTATTTACCATGGTATCTCTCCCCTGGGTGCGTTGTGTTTTCGTGAGCAATAATGCAGGAAAGCAGCGGGCGGGATGGCGAGCTTGTCCTGCTGCTCCAACACAAGCTACCTTAGAGCCGGTACGATGCGGGCAATGGGTGAAGTTCGTCAGGAGTACTGCATAAAAAAACGAGTGTGTTGTCGTGGCAGTTGGTGATCAAAGAAATAAAACAAAATAAAATCAATAAATAATAATAATGTCATAGACTTAAAGTCATACCTTTGAAGTCATAATGCATTGCAAGTGTTATTAGGGAATGTTGTGCTGTGTTTTCAAGCGCTTCAATGTGCTGCTCTGCAAGGTTTGGAGACAGCGGGTGCGTTCACGGAGATCATGAGCAGCCGGAGATCAAGAGCAGCCGCCGCAGGGGAGGGATACCATGGTAAATAGGTTACCTATTTACCATGGTATCTCTCCCCTGGGTGCGTTGTGTTTTCGTGAGCAATAATGCAGGAAAGCAGCGGGCGGGATGGCGAGCTAGTCCTGCTGCTCCAACACAAGCTACCTTAAGAGCCGGTACGATGCGGGCAATGGGTGAAGTTCGTCAGGAGTACTGCATAAAAAAACGAGTGTGTTGTCGTGGCAGTTG